>NW_027642947.1:10000-55000 GCF_032717465.1 Coenobita brevimanus
TTACTACGTTCTTATTCCTTTTTAACTCGTACACTAAGCCAGACTACGGTCTGCCTCTTTTAAACCATAAGGATACATGAAGATCATGTATATTTAAAACATTTGAGGGGGCTTACGGTAAAGCTTTAAAACGAATAACTGGGACACCAGCCTATGCCAACAACCATGATGTGGCTGCCTCCTGTAACCAGCTGTTACTGAGGCACCAGCTGGCCCTCACACAGTGCCGCTTGTACAGAAGGTTGATGCAATCTAATAATGCCATCATTAGATTCAACCTGCCATATTTAAAACCGGGTTTGTCTTGTAAACACGTTTTTTTTTTTTTTTTAAGTTACACTACGGAGTGTAGGCTACATTACCTGTCATGCCCTGGACCCTGGATATAATTCGATCACGAATATCTTGGCTGCAGAACCATGAGTACAGACGAAACCATGTAGTAATTTTAAGGTAAGACTACTTTATTTCTATTATATTTTACCAACGGCTGTTTTTTTTTTAGCGTACATTTTTATATAAACATTGTCATTATATACAGTGACGATTTTATTGGCAAGAGGAACATGGTTATTATGTTTTAACTTGTATGTGAATCTTTTTTTGTGAAGAAAAAAAAAAAAAAAGAGGTCTGACTAGTTGGCTGCTGCTGGTGCGGCTGCTGGCGTCTCTTCTCGTCAGTCATGAACAGAGGCCGAACGTTATATCCACAGCAAAGGTACTGCTACATATACTGTGCTTCTTCATACAAAAAAAAAAAAAAAAATGATATGACTATGTAAAATGAATATCTTAAGAAGTAGCTTGCCCCACACTGTATTTCAACATGTAAAGATTTTGTAATGTACAGTATTATTGAACTTCTATTTTACTCATTTTCTATGTAGCAGCACTATGGAATATAGATAATATCTGTATTATGAGTGATTGACTGACTACTACTACTACTACTGCTACTGTTCTACCTAACATCACCTCCATCCACTGGGAAATTACTACTACTACCACTGCTGCTGCTACTACCATTGAAACTGAAAAAAATTGAAACTGACTACTACTACTACTGCTACTACTACTACTACTACTGTTCTACCTAACATCATCTTCATCCACTTGGAAATTACTACTACTACTACAACTACTACTACTATTACTACTACAACTACTGTTCAACTTAACATTACCTCCATCCATTTGAAAATTAACAACAACAACAACTACTACTGCTACTTTAAAATCACCTCCATCCATTGGTGAATTATATTGTGAAGATCAACTACTACTACTACTACCACCACTACTACTACTACTACAACTACTACTACTACTACTTTAAAATCACCTCCATCCATTGGTGAATTATATTATGAAGATCAACTACTGCTACTACTACTACAGCTCTACCTAACATTACCTCCGTCCATTTGGAAATTACTGCTACTACTACTACCACTACTACTCCTACACTACTTCTACTACTACTACTACCGGTACCACTACTACTACTACTACCCCGGTACGTGGTCAGACATGGCGGGCAATTCCAAAGGTGTGAGGGTTAGGTCTTTGCCTGGACTGTAGCGTGCAATCCACCACCCCTGGGGGTTAGCGTAAGGCATCTTCATCGATGTGAGGTTTTATTTTTACCAGGGATGGACCACTTCCTCACCCTCCAATGCCTTACAACCCAGTGCTACTCAGCCCGCCATGCTCGCTGGCCCACGGGGAGTAACGAGACAGAAAAATACAAAGTCCACGATGTATACTGTAGAGAACAAATCAACAACTCATTAGAAGAAATCAAGGAAAATAAGACATAAAAACAACTCCTTAGGACAAATCCAGACATAAATCAGAAGTCAATAAGCAGCAGGCCCTTCAAGCCGGGTTGGGGCTGGGTGGGGTTTTGTGGAGAGGATAAAATTCATTCAGAAGGAGTACAAGATTAGAAAAGAAGAACTTAATGGCATATAATGAGTCAAATTCAATAAATTCGTGATTAATAAACCACCAGAATTCAGGGGGATCTAGCACATTAAGGGAATGCAGCGGCATAAATATTTGTACATAAAACATGGAATACACCGCCTTTTTGCACCCCAACATGCTAACACCCATCATCAGTGAGATAAACAAAACATACTTGTGCGATTTTTTTGTGATCACCGGACAACAAATAAAAATTGCGATAACAAACTGAACAAAACAGTACAACACCAAGTAGTTAAGTCCAATATTAACCTTGTTTTGCAAATCGGCAAAGGCGTCGTCCTCAAGTTGCGAGGCGAACGTATTTTTGGCGTAAACAATAGAGATAAAATCTGTTAGTATTGCCAAAAAGTGTATAACAGTCAAAGACCACAGCGAAATTTTGGCCATGATAACTATGAGACTTTTACAGGAGCTATTTTGGGTGGGTATGGTTGTAGGGTTGTAAACCCCATTATCAATGTTAACGACTGCCATTTGCGACATTTTGACGCACTAGTTGAGGTTTAAACTTTTGCTTGGTCGCTTCTCAGAACAACGAAAGCAATACAAATGGAAATGATGAGCACAACACAATAAACCAACCTTATCTCACGAAGGCTGAGCTCAAAGTGATGGTGAGGGTCAGGTGTGCCCTATTTATACCCAGGTTAGTTTCACCTGTTAGTTACTTTATTCATTTTCTTTGTTTATTTATCTTAATTTTGGAACTGTCATATAATATAATTTTCAAAAGCAAAGATAATAGCTGCTGACATATATTTTATTAAGTAAATCAGAAAATTTTTCAGTATTGAGATAATTAAGCCAGATAACCTGAATAAAAATAATTCTTATGTACCACCCAAAGCCTAGACGTGCCATAAGTGAAAAAGTTTTGTTTACATCTGAGTGGGCTTTCTTGGCTGGCCAGATAAGTCTCCGTTCTTACCTTTTACCTACACCAGGAACCAATAATATTCTCTCTGCAGAACCACACAGATAAAATGAACGGTAATTGATGTTTCTGGTGCGTTTTGAAGGAACTAAGCCATATTTTTATCCTGGCATTGTTGGTTAGTTTGTCCACCTAAATTTGACCAAGATTTTCAGATATCAGTGCAGTTCCGCAGACACGCCGCTTTGTTAAATTAGTTAGGTTAGAGTAATTAGATTAGTAGATTAGATAGGTTAGGTCAGTCAGGTTAGTTTAGATTGACTAGGTTAGATTAGGTTCAAAAATGCTGTCAGAATAGCTTAACCTTAATTCGGAAGCTGAATACCTATTTCCATATACTTATTCCTGATAAAATGAATTATAAATGATGTCTCTGATGTGTTTCAATGAATCACATTACATTGGTAAGGGGAAATTTTATTACCGGAAATATATATTATCAGCCAAAAATTTAAAAAAATAAAATTCAAATCAAGTTAGAAGGGATCATCACTATGGCTTTTCCATTTCAGATGCTTTTTGTAGTACCTAGTAAATAAGGAGGGAAGAGGGGGATTCTACGGCTCTTAGCCTCATCCACTGTATCTACCTATTTATCTATCTGTCTATAGCCAAATGCCTTTATCCTGTAAGGGGTGGCCACAAACAAATCACCTCCATGTTGCCCTGTCTCCTACCATTTTGCTGCCCTCTCCCCAATGTATATCCACCACTTTTATATACCTCATATAAAGTTCAGTAAAACCTTATTATAATGGACTGTAATAGATCGGAATTCGCTTTTATCGAAATCAAGGAGCCACCAGATTAAATTTTTATATATCAGAAAAAGTCCAATAAAGCCAAAAGCAGTCTGAACTGCCTGACCACTTCAGCTATGTTCACCACAATTTAGGTAAATAAAAGACATGTTTATCAATGTACAGTACAGAATTGTTATATAGTATATAGCTATATATTATATCATTTTATTATTGTAGTGAATGTATAATACAGTACAGTACTTCAGTGGTTGTGAAAACAGTTTAAAAACCATTGGTGTGATCCGGACTAATATCTGATATACAGTAGGCCTACCTAAAAAAGTCCGGGTTAACAGGGGGAAGTCCAGATATTGTTTTTATGGGACTTTTGCTTTTTTTTTAATGGCTTGGACCACAATTAGTCCTTTATAATGAGGTTTACTGTATAGGCCTAGATTAAGTCAGGATGAATCAGAGAGGTCTATGAGAACGGGGAGCGTGAACTGGGGGGGATGGACACTGAAATGGCAAGGGACAGGGCAACATGGAGCCAATTTGTTTGTGGCTGTCCCTTATGGGATTAAAGCATGCAGCAATAGATATACAGATAGATAAATTAGGTTAGGTTAGGTCAGGCCAGGTCAAATCAGGTGAGATTAGGTCAGGTCATTTAAAGATAGATGAGATAGCAGACACCATTAGGGGTTGAATAATCCCACTCCCTTAGTATTTACAAAGTACTGTACTAACTGTACTTTATATTATCAAGGACAAGCAGTTTGATCTAAATGGTAAAAGTGACTAAGGAAAGTGAGGAGGAGGACCAGGGAGAAAAACAAGAGGAAGGTGGAGGAAAGCAAGAGGTAGGCAGTGGAGGACAAGAGGAAGGTGGAGGAAAACAAGAGGAAAGTGGAGGAAAGCAAGAGGAAGGTGGAGAAGAACAAGAGGAAGGTGGAGGAAAACAAGAGGAAGGTGGAGGAAAGCAAGAGGTAGGCAGTGGAGGACAAGAGGAAGGTGGAGGAAAACAAGAGGAAAGTGGAGGAAAACAAGAGGAAGGTGGAGAAAAACAAGAGGAAGGTGGAGGAAAACAAGAGGAAGGTGGAGGAAAGCAAGAGGTAGGCAGTGGAGGACAAGAGGAAGGTGGAAGAAAGCAAGAGGAAAGTGGAGGAAAGCAAGAGGAAGGTGGAGAAGAACAAGAGGAAATTGGAGGAAAACAAGAGGAAAGTGGAGGAAAACAAGAGGAAGGTGGAGGAAAACAAGAGGAAGGTGGAGGAAAACAAGAGGAAAGTGGAGGAAAGCAAGAGGAAGGTGGAGGAAAACAAGAGGAAGGTGGAGGAAAACAAGAGGAAGGTGGAGGACTGGGTGATCAAATGGTGAGGGTGACAATGGAGAATGAGGAGCAGGGGCAGAGCAGAAAACAGAAGGAAAATGAGAAATAGTTGACCAAACCAAGCCTCATAGTCAACCCAAGTGTCCCAGGATTGCAATTGAAGAGCTGAAAATAGAGAAAAGTGGAGGGCTAAGCCATGAAACCCAGCCTAAGAGTCAAGTCCAAAAACTGCACTTGAAGAGGGGAAAATGGACAAAAATGATCATACTGAGCTGAATAATGATCCCATATACTCTGAACCTGTAGCCTAACTGAAGAAGCCAAAATGGAGATCTTGCAATCTGAATCTGATAATCAACACAAAATCTCCAAAACTTTGGCTCAGGAGACCAAAACGGAGATCTCAGAAGACGACGACACTTTCAAAAAACCCATGTTCATCAGTTGGGCACAGAGACAGAGCAAGAGTGTGAGGAGTAAGAGTGCTGTGGATGTACAGCTGAAGGACGTGGATGAGGTGAAAGATGAAGGCTAGGAAACTGGCAGAACTCTGAACTCCATTTCCCCATCACAGCAACTGGTGGAGAGGCCGGTCCCAGTGCCATATAAGGTGAGAGATTTTAGTATTTGACCCTCCCTGTAATATACCAACTGGGGGGAAGCCTGATCTGATGAAGCTGAAAATCCTTCGTATCCGATGGTCTCCCCTGAGGTGGGATTTCAAACACCCATTTGAAAATAAATGTGTACAGTAGCATATTTTAGCACTGAAAGTGAAAACTATATCCATTTTACACTAACTTGGCCCATAATTTTGCCCTATTGCAGCTTATTTTACATCCTTGTTATATCACTTCTTCATGACTTAGTACAATAGTATATTCTGGCACTAAAATTGCAAACTATACCCATTTTACACAAAGGAAGAGGTGTTAGGAAGCATCCTTAACCGATGAGAATAAGGAACCAAGTAAAAACTGGTTGTGTAACCTACTCTCATCGTATTCCCAGCTTCAGAAATAAGCCACTGAGGAAGAAATGTACTTGGGTAGTGTGATGAGTAAGGATGGAAGTTTAGAGGGTGAAGTGCTTGAAAGGGTACAACAAGGAAGAAAAGTTGCTGCTTCCTTGAAAGCAGTGATAAGAAATAGGAAAGTGAGCATGGAAGTGAAAAAGGTACTGCATTACAGTATTGTGATACCAACTCTAACATATGGAAGTGAAGCTTGGACCTTGTTGGAGGGACACAAGTCAAGAGTGAGAGCATTCGAAATGAATTACTTGAGAGGAGCATGTGGAGTCACACTGAGAGATAGACTGACAATTGAGGAAGTGAAGGAGCGTTGTGGTGTGGATGTGGATGTGATAGGAAGCATTAGGAGAAACACATTGAGGTGGTTTGGCCATGTGGAGAGGATGGAGAGTGAGAGACTGACAGGGAGAATGTGTGTGAGTGAGGTGGAGGGGGGAAGAGGGAGGGGGAGGATGAGATGGAGGGATGGAATAGAGAAGTATATAAGGGAGGGGAGCATGAGCTGGGAGCAGGGCAGTGAGATGGCGGGGGACAGGGTGACATTGAGGCGATTTGTTTTGTGGCCACCCTTTACGGGTTTAAGGCATCTGGCAATAGATAAATAGATAGATAGGAAGAAGTATTAGAGAGCTTCATCAACTGTCATGAGTAGTGAATCAAATGAGGATTGATTAACTTACTCTCATCTCATTCTTAGGCTATAAAAATAATTCACCAAGGAAGAGGCGTCAGGGCTATTTGTGCAGCTTACTCATACTCTCGTCTTATTTCCATTAGCCTGCCTGGAGTGGTCTAACCCCAGCCAAGTACACCTTTGAGGTACTGAAGATTCCACTGACCTGACCATTCAGTGTGCCAGGCCGACTACAACAGTGTGACATAGTGATGCAGCACCCGTCTCTGTCACGGTATGCCTTGTGTTATACTCTTTTTACTCTAATGTATCATATACAGTAGTTTATAAAGGCTCCAACATGCTTGCCTGCATCAGCCTTGGCCTACCTTCATTATTTGAGTATGCATCCAGACTTGTTATCTAATTAACTTAAACCCATTATGTTCTGTTTATGTACAGTATTTACAGGTGCCAGGTTTTGTCTCAGTTCTGAGTCAACCATCCTGCAGTCCAAAAAATTCACATTGGTACATGTTTTCTGGGAAAGAGCAGTTATTAATATCAGAAGACAAGTTACAGTGGTAATATTCAGACCAGTCAGTTTGACCTAGAATACTGTATAGTGGACTAAATTCACTGGTTTAAAACAAAATCACCAGATACAGTACCACCCTGACACCATTGTTTCCTATGCATCCACATCAGACTGCTGCATCTCTTAACACATTATCAGCAGTTATAAGTGAAAATTTCCAATTTATTTCTCACTTAATGTGTTGATGATCAGTAATTTTTTTATGTTTTTGGGGGTGTAGCAAGCGATTCTTAGGCAACCACATTGTTAAACTGTAACTGCATGGACTTTTTTGGGGGGAAAGGACAATTATTATTGGTTTTTCAACATTTATGGTAAAGTCTGTAATGTAATCCTGCATATGTTAGGGACTGATTACAACACTGTTGCAGTAATTACTCATTTTTATGGTAAGTACAGTACAGTACAAGCACTATACCGTATATTGATTGTTCTGACTTTGTATTTTTATTATTGCAGGTATACTAGACAAGAGAACTTGCTTAATGTTGGAGTTGAGTTGGCAAGGAAGCTACTGGTGCACAATACAGAGGAAGGCTGTAAAGTGTAAGTATAGGCTAGGATGTGTGTGTATGTATTGTAGGAGCAAGATTTACATTCTTGCAGGCTTTATGCCATCCACCTTTCCAATGGAAATTTTGTCAGACAATGTAAAAATAATATTATAGTTGTCATACAGGAAGAGGACTTACTGCCCAAGGTAATTAATGGAGTGGATACAACAGGTATTAGTCATATTATACAGTGACAGCTGATTAAAACACTCAGAAGAACCATCAGTAAACAGAGTACAGTATTGTACGCACTATTCTGTTCCAGTGGAGAGAGAATTTTTAGTATTTTACACTAGAAACTGTAGTGTTTATAGAGTGTCCTTTGAGAAGACATTTTTTTTAACTATATGTTTTGTTAAAAGAGCAAGCTGGATAAATTGGTATTCCAGAAATATGAAATCTTAATTCAGAATATGTAGGCCTAAGGTGGGTACTGTATTCTTATGAGATAACCATAAAAATGATTGGTAGCAAGAAGCATGTAAAGAGACTAGTGAAGAGGAAAAAGAAGGAGGTAAATGATGATCTGGGAAGAAAAATGAATGCAAACTACTCTGAAAATATGAAGTTATTCTGGAAAGAGGTGCGGAAATGTAGAAGTGAAAGCGGAAAGAAATGGGATGGTGTGAAGGATGCAGGTGGTAGATTATTAACCCATGGAGATGAAGTAAGGACCAGATGAAAAGAATATTTTGAAAGCCTGATGAATGGTAATAGAGAGAGCAGAGCAGCTGTAAACATGATTGGTTTGGGGGGGGTGCAGAGAAGGAATGCAGTGCCAGGAGACATGACTCTCACACAGGAGAAGAGTGCTGTGAAGCAGCTGAAAAATGGGAAAGCAGCTGGGGTTGATGAGGTGTATGCAGAGATGCTTAAGTGTAATGGAGAGAGTGGAATGAAGTGCTTGTTGGAAACATGTAAGAAGGCATGGATGAGTGAAACTGTGCCTGCAGACTGGAAAAAGGCTGTGATTGTACCCCTGTACAAAAATAAAGGTGAGTGATGTGAGTGCAAGAATTATCGTGGCATAAGTTTATTAAGTGTGGTAGGGAAGGTATATGGAAGAATTATTACAGAGAAAGTAAGAGAGATATCAGAATTCCTAGTGAGTGATGAACAGGGTGGTTTTAGGAGTGGCAGAGGATGTGAGGATCAAGTATTTGCAGTGAGACAGATAGCAGAGAAGGCTTGTGAGAAGGACCATAAGGTGTTTATGGCATTCATGGATCTGGAAAAAGCATTTGACAAAGTAGACTAGACAGAGAGGGCTAGTGGAAAGTTTTGTGCATGTATGGTGTAGATGGTAAGCTGCTAGGTGCTGTCAAGAGTTTTTATGATGGTAGCAAAGCATGCGTAAGGGTTAATGGACATCTAAGTGAAGGGTTCACGATCAGTGCGGGCATGCGACAAGGTTGTGTGATGTCCCCATGGTTGTTCAATATATATATGGATGGGGTGATGAGAGAGGTAAAAACACAAGTAATGGAGAGAGGGATGGCGTTGGTAATGAGTGGTGATGAATGGAATATCACAAATTTGTTGTATGCTGATGATGCAGTACTGCTTGCAAATACTGGACAAGAACTTCGTAGGCCAGTGCAGAGTTTTGCTGATGTTTGTGAGCATCATGCCTTGAGAGTAAATGTAGAAAAGAGTAAAGTGATGGTTATTGAGAGAGAAGGTGACTCCCAGTGCAATGTTACAGTGAATGGAGAGAGACTGGAATTGGTGAGAGTTCAAATACTTGGGTACAGGGATAGAAAAGAGAGGAAAATGTGCAAAAGAAGTTGAAAGTAGAGCGACACAAGGAAGAAAAGTAGCTGGTGCAATGAAGGCCTTAATAAGAAACAGAGGCTTGAGTGTTGCAGCTGCACAAGGCTTACATGAGGGAGTGTTAGTGCCAACTTTAACATAAGAATGTGAGACTATGGTGTGGCATGGAAATGAAGAGTCAAGAGTAAGAGCATTGGAGATGGGACTGCTGAGGAATGTATGTGGAGTACAGAAGGTGGATAGGATATGAAATAATGTGATTCGTGAAAGGTGTGGAGTGAGGAAGTCAGTGGACACCAGAATCAAAGAGAGTGTACTTAGATGGTATGGTCATGTGGAAAGAATGGATAACAATAGAGTGGTGAAATAGGTATATCTGAGCGAATTTGAAGGAGGGAGGAGGCGAGGTAGGCCAAGGAGAAGGTGGAGAGATATGGTGGATGAGTGTTTAAGGAAGAGAGGTTTGGAAGTCCGTGAGGCTAAGGAGCTGACAAGAGATCAAGCTGGCTGGATGAATGTTGTGAGGAGAAGTGCATGATCAGGGATTTTGGCACCCCTTGTGAGCATGGCAGCTTCCGGATTGACTCAATCGGATACATTTGTGGGAAGCTACAGAATTTGGTGAATGTTTTTTGGTGTATCCAATAGAGTTAGGGATCTGGGGGCATGAATGATGAGTGAATGGAACCGTGCCCCATTGGCCTGGGCAAGTTTGGGCTGTCTGGACATTTCTACTCCTCACCCTGCCCTTGGGTGGGAAAGGAGGTCTGGATGATGATGATGATGATGATGATTGGTAGGTTACTGTTCATCAAGCCATAGTGTTGGACTATTCCATTAATGATGTACATTACCTAATTTATTATTTAACACATCTAATCTGTCCTAAACCTTTTGAACTTTTTGGAATCTCTTTGATACTGATCACCGTTATGGCTGTCTAGTGAGTTGTGTGTTGATACACTTTGTAAAGAACTGACAGTGTATTGCTTTTTGAAGTATAATGCAATCATATTCTGTACAAGCAATAATTGTTTATCATGTTACAGGTGCATAAAAGTGCAACTTTGTCCTGCTGGTGCTGCAACTTTCACATGTTGTACACACCTCAACAGTAACATGGAGGCAGCCACCTTTGGAGAGACTTTTTCTTTTCCTGTGGCACCTGGGAAGCTGCCATCTAAAACTTTACAAGTGAATGTTTGGGCTGTAAGTGACACCAACAAAACACTGAATGTGTAATGTGTGGTAAGTGTTTTAGAGTAACCACAGTGTGGCCCAGCACACATTGTTGGCAATCTGTGCAATATACATACAGCAGCTATAGGTATATATACAGTAAAACCCTGATTTACATTGTTTGGTATCCAGCCAGGGAGATTTCTGGCTCTAAGTTAGGAACAGTCAGGTTACACTAATATTTTATATGTATTTACATAAACAAGTCTTCTTTCATATCGATATCTTATAACGTGGTTATACTCTTATAAGAGATGATTAGCATGGCCCAGCTGACCTACTGCAGTTATCCCCTTTTCTGATGCTTTTAAGTTCTTCAGTTTATAAATGTACACACCTCATGGAGCAATGTAGGATTGGATGATGGATGGATGGATGGATAAATGTAAAAAGCAAGAGAAGAAAAAATGCCCACTTCCTTGTTTGATTTAGACTATACATACAACGGGTATTTCTGAACAGTGCCACTTCACCATTCGTACTTTTGACTGGCCACACCCATGCTTGTTTCACACTAAAGAAGAAGTGGATTTGGAATAGCCCAGCACGTTGACTTTGATGTGCAAACACCTCATTCAAGAATTTGAGCCTGGCCAGGGACAATGACAAAAATATATTAGCATGAATATGGTCATCATGTGGTAACTATTAAAAAAGGAGAAGAAAGATATATTGTGACTAAAAACCTACAGCATAATTTTAAAAACAAACTTCATTTTCCAGGGCTATGCACAGATCAGCTTAGCAGACTTCTGCCTTGACACTGCCCAGACCTAGTGCTGTAACGTCCTCGACTTTGCCCTCCTTCGACCTGATAACCTAACCAGGGATGAACAGTCCCCTAAATCTTCCACCCTCCGCTCGTCCATCTCTGCCACCTATATTAAGGTCAGGATCTATCTATGCTAAGATCAGGTGTACCCCATTTTTGTAGCTTTTGTATGCATCGCTGCTTAGCTACAATATATTCTCTGCACTCTTTTTGTTGTTCATAAAATTCTACTTATATTTCATCCAGGATTATTCATAGTACAGTAATTCTAAGAGCTACAGCTGGTGACAGTAGCGTTATGAGTGCTTGGTTGTGTGTCAGCGCTTTTGACCATTGTTGATGTATGTGGCTTTGTGTGCCAGTTGTGACCTGGAAATGCTTTCATGCTTTCATTATACATAAGGCATACTTAGGAGAAGGAATGGTAGTTATAAAAGTACTAACCCACAAAGTAGCATGTGTGATTTGTTTCAGTGCTTGTATATTTTATATTTACCATCATCCTTATATTTATGAAGGGAAGATTATGGCAAATACTGTGGTTAAGATTATTGTCCATAACTGAATATTTACATACCCAAAAAGCTAGGTAGTACACCACCATGTTGCTTTAAGCCACTTAGGGAAGGAGATCCTGTTTATGTACAGGACAGTATTTTTCTTTCTTTTCTTTTTTTTCTCATTTGGACAAATGTAATGTAAATTAACATGATGATGATGATGATGATGATGATGAACAAATATAGGTGTATGTGAAGGTGTATGTTAAGCTACAGTTCGTGACGAAATCTTTTGGCCTATCAGGTGGAGCCTGGATTCCATGGGCGTGCATGATAGTGAATGGAAGTGTGGCCCGTTGAATTGGGTAAATGTTGGCTGTCTGGACGCTGCTACTCCTCACCCCGCCCTTGAGTGGGAAGGGAGGTCCAGATGATGATGATAATGATGAACAAATATATAACACTACCTCAGTTCACTTGATGTTGTGCTGCTCTCAGGGACTGCACTTTCCTCTCTTTGTTCCTCTTCTATCTTTCTTTCCTTCATTCTTTCCTCTTCCTTCTGTCTACAGGTAACTCTGCACTGAGTGACAAGCCAAATGGTTTCCTGTATACCAGGAAACCTTTTACCATGCTGGGCGGTAACCATATACAGTAATCAGATAATGGCGCCTGGTGGTTTAGTGGGTAATTAAGGCGCTCCAATTGGATTGAGCCGGTGCAGGTTTATATCCAAGGGGTGGTTGGGATTTATTGCTCATGTAATGCCTCTCAGGGATGAGTGAGGCTGGTCACTCTCATCTTAAATGTCAGGACCAATTTGCCTAGCTTCAAGCTCCTACCCTCTTCATGGGGCGACATAGGATTAGATGATGAATGAACTTCAGTTCATATAATCCCACCAGCGTAGTTGTTTTAGCAGTATGAACAAGAACTATGTTGCCAAAACTCTTATAGAAAAGATGTGAATCTTCATCCTGGTCATTACAAGGATGAAGATGGCTATAAAGATTGCTGTAGTAAAGATGTCTCCAGACGTACGGCAGTAATAGGGCAGGGGACTTGCATGTATGTGTGATTCTGGGATGTCAGACCTATGACAAAACTCAGTGTCCTTGTTGTCAAAGATTTTGCCATACTGTAGAAAAGTAGAGCAAGAGAAATTGCTTACCAGGTATCAAGAAATGTCCCTGGCACTGAGACACATGAGTAAAGCATATCTGACTTCCTTATAAACTTTCACTACTTCATTGTTTTAAATCTCAAACATTACACACAGTGATATGAACATACATGAACAGTATCTTGGACTTATCTTGGAAAGATCATATTGCATCTCTTGTAAAATCTGCTTCCAAGAGATTAGGTGTGCTAAGCCGACTCTGTGCCTTCTTTACCCCTGCATGGTTGTTGACTTTATACACGGGTTTTATTTGCCCCTGTTTAGAGTACAACTCTCATGTGTGGGGAGGCTCCCCACGTACAGCTCTTCTCAATAGGGTGGAGTAAACGGCTTTTCGTCTCATCAACTCTCCTCCTCTTACTGGCTCCCTTCAACCTCTGTCTCTTCACCGCACTGTTGCATCTTTATCTCTGTTCTATCGCTGCTTCAATGGTCACCGCTCCTCTGAACTGTCTGCATGCATTCCTCCACCTCTACAACGGGTGCGTAGCACACCTGTCTAGCAACAAACTCTCATCCCTTTTCTGTCCAGCTCTCTAATGCAAGAGTTAGCCTTTACTCCCAGTCCTTCATTTATGCAATAGGTCAACTCTGGAACTGTCTCCTTCTGTCTGTATTTCCTACTTTCTATGATCTCCAGTCTTTCAAATGCAGTGTGTCCAGGCATCTTGAAATGAACAGATCTTCAATTTGGCTCTCTTTTGTATTGTTTTTGTTTTATTCTTGGAAGGGACTGTTTTACGGGCTCAGCCTGTGGTTCCTTCTTCCTTGTAATTACCTAAAAAAAAAAAAAAAAAGTACGAATAAATTTCATAGTGAATTATTTTCGTGTTTCATCCAGGAGGAGAGCAGCGACAAATCTACCATAATCTCCTCACAAACGGCAACACTGACACGCAGTTTGGGTACTGAGGCATTACGGCTCAACTTCCCCCTCACCTCGGAGGACTTTGAGCAGTTGATAGATTCTGACGATGAGGAGGAAGCTGAAGATGAGGACAACACTCACAGGGCACAGGAGGAGGTTATGGAGGAAGCTGTAGAGAATGCTGTGAGTTTGCAGCAAGATTATCATGTCAGCTTTATGACAGTTATTGGTATCTGTGGAAATCAGTTTTCCTTTCACCTGTTTATGTTTTATATGGAATGTGTGTTTTTTGCCATCGGATGCTGTGCCCACTCAGATTTGTCTTGAAAGTCATGAGTAATCATTTGTTATACTATACCTGTTTATTTGTATGGATATCCTGTCATTATTGATGTTTTTGTACTCATGCTTTCATTAGCTTACTGTATTTCTAGACCAGGGGTCAGGGAACAGGGGTAAATCAGCCCAAGTGGGGTAAGTCTAATAATTTTTTAGGTAATGCATGGGATGCATGTGGTATATTACTGATTTTTCACATAAGTGGTGTAAGTAATAGTGAACATGATATAAAGCCATGTATCATACTACTGTATTTGTTGCTTAACCGCCGTACTATTGACGTGGACACAGATGTGTGTGTGTGTGTTTGTAGTTGGGGATAATTTCATTTTACTCAAATAAATTTTGGGGTAAGTGGTAGGTGGGGGCGCTCACCATCCACTCACTCGATGTAGTGCTGCTTTAGGTGTCTGCCCTTTCCTCTCTTCCATCCTTCCTCTTCCGTCTTTCTTTCCTTCATTCTTTCCTTTCATCCTTCCTCTTCTGTCTTTCTTTCAGTCATTCTTTCCTTTTTCTTTTGCCTACAGGTGACTTTACACTCCCTGTTCTCTCTTTGGCTCAGTGGTAACGTGTGCTCGTATGAAGTGCGAGGGCCTGAGTTCAAATCCCAGCCAGACCAGCGTGATTAATTTGTCAAGTTTCAGTTCGGTCATTACACTTGTACACCAGGAAACCGTTTACTATGCTGGGTGGTAACCATATAATCAAATTATGGCGCCTGGTGGTTTAGTGGGTAATTAAGGCGCTCCAATCGGATTGAGCCTGTGCAGGTTTATATCCAAGGGGTGGTTGGGGTTTATTGCTCATGTAATGCCACTCAGGGATGAGTGAGGCTGGTCACTCTCATCTTAAATGTCAGGACCAACTTGCCTAGCCCTGGACTCCTATGCTCCCCATGGGGTGACATAGGATTAGATGATGATGATAAGTTTAGCTTGTGTTATTTTGACTTACTTGTCCCCCCAAACATGCAGTACAGTATGTTGGTCCATCTTGTTGGACCTTTCAGCTCGTACTGCCATCAATATTTTTATCTCCATCTTGGTTTGCTTGTTTTCCCCTTTCTGTTATCTTTATTACTGTACATAATCTGATAAGAAATTCAGATGAAATGTTGCTTGAGCTTACCTAATAATGATTATATTACAGCTGATGTAAGTGATGTGGTACGTGAATGTGGTGTGAGGGTGGTGGAGGCAGGAGCTTCTCAGGTGGGACAGTCAGCCAGAGCTGTCTGCATACCTCTGGCACAGGTCATGGTTCTGCTAGAGTGCTGTGATCTTTCTCTTTACACACAGGTATTCTCAGATAAGTCACACTCTTCTGTTGTAATAGTAATATTATCACTGTTTATGCTGTACTGTGGCTATTAATACACATTCTCAACATCTGTTTGTGGTGTTTTATGGAAGGGAAGAGGCTTTTAAGTTGTTGTTTTACATTTGGTTTATGGCAAAAGGACTGTGAATTGCAGAACATATTTATTTATATTTACATAACAAGGTAAATATACAATAAATGAGCCTAATGAGTGGAAACACAAGACCATCCCACATAGTAGTGGCCATTTCACAAAACAGATGGCCAGACAAAACTTTAGGCTGGCTAGTTAGTGAACGATAGGGAATACAGTCATGTATAGCAGCAAGGGCTGGACAGTAAAGGCAGGGCAAGAGTTAATCAGAGACATGCCACATGGGCTGCTTAGTTCCCACATATGTCATTACATTGCCTAAATAAACCACAGCACAAGAAGAGATGGTGATGCGAGGAAGCCACTGATGAGTAACAGTTGTGGGTTCGTCCAGTGAGAGGTGCTCTGGAATACCATCACACATTAGGAGGCATTATAACTGGAAACAGAAAGCAGTACACGCCTCAGCTGTCTTAAACATAATAATTGCTGCCATCACCAGGTGTAGGTCTGGATGGCAAGAGGGATCAGTGCCTCCTACTAAGGCCTCTAAACAAGAAGCAGAATTATTCTATCTATCTATTTATCTATTGCCAGACGCCTCAATCCTGTTTGGGGTGGCCACAAACAAATCGCCTCCAAGTTGCCCTGTCCCCCGCCATTTCACTGCCCTGCTCCCAACTCACACCCCCCTCTCTCATATACCTCTCCACCCCATCCCTCCATCTTATGATTATATTGCCATGATGGAGCCAGGATTCCGGGGGCATGAATGATGAGTGAATGGATGCGTGGCCCATTGGATTGGGCAAACTTGAGCTGTCTGGACATTGCTACCCCTCACCCTGCCCTTGGGTGGGAAAGGAGGTCTGGATGATGATGATGATGATGATGATTATTATTATTATTATTATTATTTTGTTTTACCTTTTCAGAACCTGTTATTTAAACATTTTGCACAATAGTAGACTATGTTGTGAGTTGTGATCATCATATTCATTCTACTTTTGAGGACATGGAATTTTAATAGGCTTTTTAGTCCATCTCACTGCTTGACAAATCAGATGTGTTTTGACTCATAAGTCATGTGAATTAAGTGGTCACAGGCTATACTACAATTTGTAACAGTTTAAATAGCTCATGTGGCTTTTTGCTTCATTACATGTAATTAGACACTCCAAATGAGTCACATTAAAAAATGTTTCATCATTGTTCTCTGCACACAGGCATACATCAACACTCCACACAGGCATACATCAACACTCCACACAGGCATACATCAACACTCCACACAGGCATACATCAACAATCCACACAGGCATACATCAACAATCCACACAGGCATACATCAACAATCCACGCCGGCATACATCAACAATCCACGCAGGCATACATCAACAATCCACGCAGGCATACATCAACACTCCACACAGGCATACATCAACATTCCACACAGGCATACATCAACAATCCACACAGGCATACATCAACAAGAAAATTGTCTTTATGGGAAGATTTAGGCCAACAGCAGCATGGTCTTCCTGGCATCTGTGTCTTGTATGTCCAGGAAGATTTATCGATCAAAGGAACTGTGGCTAAAAAGATGACACCCACAAGTCAAAGTGAACTGTGTAGGGCTGTAGGGGCTGAGAAGGGGCATGTCCTGGTTATGGCTGTGGCTGCCAATGGGAAGGCTGTATGTGTCTCCTTCTGATGTGATCAGTGTGGATCTTGAGGACTAACTGGTATATATAAAACGTTTTAAGAAGGTACCTGAGAATACTCTTAATTCTCAAGAATTACTCAGCTTGTTAGGAGTCATTGTATAAAAACTTTTAGGGTACGATAACTCTTAAAAGTATATACAGTATATATATGACCAACTCAGAGCAAGTCCTTTCTTCAGATTTACAAAATTAAGCACTAATACTGATAAAAAAAAAAATACATGTAGATGTCACAAGAACAAGCAGGTCCCAAAATACCTTCAAACATTTTTATTTTTGAAGTACTGTCATGGCATGATAACAGTTTATGGGCAGACTAAGAGATATGCTTTATATCATAATTGCCCTTGTCCCACCCACTGGAACCACTAGTTGCCAAGGAAACAACATTTTACACCCAGCAACACTGTGTAATCTGATATCATTACACCTGTTGTGCCCCTTTGGTTGCAGTATTCACAAAGCATAATAAAAGAGGTACAAGGTAGGGCAGTGGATGTTGGAGTGGCCCTGGTGAGAGAGGGTAGTGTTTGGAAACTCCCTGTACTGTTGTTTGCAGATGATACTGTGTTGTTAAGTGAAGACGAAGAGGAGCTGCAAGGCTTGGTGGATGAGTTTGGGAGAGTGTGTAAGAAACGGAATCTAAAGGTGAATGTAGGGAAGAGTAAAGTGATGGTCTTTGAGAGAGGTGAAGTCAGTGAATGTACAGCGAGGTTGGATGGTGAGGAAATGGAAAATGTGAGTACGTTTAAGTACTTGGGTAGTGTGATGAGTAAGGATGGAGGTTTGGAGGGTGAAGTGCTTGAAAGGGTACAGCAGGGAAGAAAGGTTGCTGGTTCCTTGAAAGCAGTGATATGAAACAGGGAAGTGAGCATGGAAGTGAAAAAGTTACTACATGACAGTATTGTGATACCAACTCTAACGTATGGAAGTGAAGCTTGGACGTTGTTGGAAGGACACAAGTCAAGAGTGAGAGCAGTGGAAATGAGTTATTTAAGAGGAGCCTGTGGAGTCACATGGAGAGACAGGCTGACAAATGAGGATGTAAAGGAGCGTTGTGGTGTGGATGTAGATGTGATAGGAAGTGTTAGGAGGAACACACTGAGGTGGTTTGGCCTTGTGGAGAGGTTGGTGGGTGAGAGACTGATGAGGAGAGTGTATGTGAGTGAGGTGGAGGGGGGAGAGGGAGGGGGAGGCCAATGATGAGGTGGAGGGATGGAGTGGAGAGGTATATGAGAGAGGGGTGTGAGTTGGGAGCAGGGCAGTGAAATGACGGGGTGACGTGGAGGTGATTCGTTTGTGGCCACCCAGTACGGGATTAAGGCGTCTGGCAATAGATAGATAGATAGATAATAAGAATTCCTGCTTATGCCTTTATTTACCTGTGGTACATGTGTGCATTTGTTACTTATATAGCATTATACCATATACATACTAGGAAATATTACTGTAGTTAATATAATTGTTCAGTGCACAGTGTGGGTTGCTGGGACAGCTGTGGGTAGCCAGTGCAGACATCCTGGAGGGCTGTGGAGTAGAAGTAAGGAACCTCAAGAGCTTCAACTTCCTCTGGGTGGTGGGCTTTACACTGTTCAAGAGTGACTTAGACACAGACTGTCTTCTCTGCACCCACCACCCTTTCACATGGCCCAGAGAAGATGTTCACTGCCTCTGCACAGACCCAGTTAAAGTATGGAAACTTAACTTTATGGGGAGAGAAAGTGAGGGAGGAGGGGATAATGAAGGACCTGTTTCTATATATTGCTTTAAAACTCTTCCTTGGTGCCTTCAAAATTCAGGTGCCATGAGTGAAAAACAGGCTTTTGTTGTGATAGGTGGTGGCAGCCATCATCCACTCACTTGATGTAGTGCTGCCTACTTCTTCCTTAGCCTTTATCATTCTTCTTCTTTGCCTGCCCTCCTCTCTTCCTATTTCTCCCATCTTTCCTGTCACTTCTTATTGCTTTTCTTTCCTTTACAGGTGGCTTTACATTGAGTGACAAGCCAAATGGTTTCCTGTAAGCCAAGAAACCATTTACAGTGCTGGGTGGTAACCATATAACCAAACCATACGTGCTCCCTACGTGTCAACAAGTGGGTTGGTGGAGGGTTAGTGCCCCTCCCCGTAAAACAAATAACTCAGAGTCAAATGGCCACCCCTTATGGGATTATGGTGTCTGGCAACGGATGGATGGATGGTTTTTTCTTTTTTCTAATCCTATAAGGCATCATTATCATCATCATATCCCTGTCTCTCATTTATACATCAAGTGTGAAGTTCTTAGTGTGAACTAAGGAAAAGAAGAAAGTTCAGTTTGCCACGTTGCACCTCAGGCAGTGTTGGATACTGTATCAGGTGTGTTGTGTCATATGTAGTGGTCGATGGTGTTGTTATATCTCTGTACCAAATGGTTTATAATGAACCTCATGATAATTGTACACTCAGGCCACAAGCATTGCAACTTTGAAACAATTGTAATAATGAATCCCACTGCACTGTTTTAATCACCAGGCAACGTGACAGCACTATGATCTGAGTGGGTGAGATGTGGGTGGAGGGTCAGTCTGAGTATGCCAGGCTGAGTTACATGTCCTGCACAACATTCTGGGAGGGAAGGATACCAGCCTGGGTTTACACAGCAAAGCCCTCAAGTGTGGTGCACCCTCTCATGGTGGCATAGCACATGGTTAGTTAACCTGCATTTTACCCATACAATTTTAAGTGTTGGGATATGGTGGGATATAACCATAGTATGCACTGTATTTGGTTGTGTTCTTTCCTTCGTGCCCTCCCTGCCTTTTTTTTTTTTTTTTCCTATAAATAAGATGGTTAAGCTGATGAGCCTCTTTTATGATTATAATTTTATAAATAGTCATTGGTTATTTAGCCCTTTCAGTCCAATAACATTTTTAATTTTTTGGTTGTACTGGACAATACTACCAATAAATTTTATTGCCACTTCAGAGACCCACCTAGTAGTGAAGGGGGTTAGTGAAGGCTGTATGTACTCACTCTAGCTCAAAAAGTCTCCTGGGCTGACTAGAACCCTCTGGAGATGTAGCAAAGCCAGGTCTGCACAAGTGGGGGTTCCATAGTGGGGCCAAGTGCTATTCTGATGAGGTCTAATGCTACAAAGCATGTATACATTAAATAATAAAGATTTTCAAGGGAAAGAGCTAGTGTGGGCAGCCTTGTTCTCTCCAGACTACTCCATAACTTTGTTGCTACCCAGAAATAGCAGCAACAAGTCCCAGAGAGACTATGTTCCACTTTGAAACAACTTGTAAACCTATATGTTAAAATAAAGAAGATATAAAGGATTTCAGGTTTCAAAAAGAGAAAACTGGTCTTAAGTTGGCCATCTTGGATTTTTTCAAAATTTCGAAAAGACAGGCATCAACCTCCTATAGAGCCGTACAATCATACAAACAATGAGAAAATTCCAGCAGGTGGTTTCTGAGATACAGTGTAGAACAGATGTGTACTAACGGATGGATGGATATGACCTAACCTGAGATTCCACTGTGTGAGAAATGAAGGGGAATAAGAAAAGAAATACATCATTGGATCAAAGGGGTTAAAATTAGCAATAATATGGTATTGTACTTTATTTCAGACAAATTATTCTGCTGTTTTCTCTTTCTGTGAACAGGATTTGATAGAATCATCACAGAATTAAGTGGAGCCAGAAGCATTCAGGAGGTTATAGCATTCCCAAACTCTATGGAGGGTCGATGCCTGATGTCAGGTGTTCCAGGAGATATTACAGAGGAAGAAATGGTACTTTAGCATATCAGTGTTGTTGACAGAATAACATCCTGTACCACAGAACTGTAGAATTTTAATAAATAAATGTGAAATTTTATAAAATAATGTTAGTATATTCCAAAACAGTAGTGAATAGTAAGAGTATACTGAACATCATCATCATCATCTAATCCTGTGTTGCCCCATGAGGAGCATGGGAGCCCGTGGCTAGGCAAGTTGGTCCTGACATTTAAGAGAGAGTGACCAGTCTCACTCATCCATGAGTGGCATTGCTTGAGGAATAAACCACAACCACTCCTTGGATATAAACCTGCACAGGCTCAATCCGACTGGAGCACCTTAATTACCCACTAAACCACCAGGCACCATAATTTGGTTACCACCCAGCATAGTAAATGGCTTCCTGGTGTACAGGAAACCATTTGGCTTGTCACTTAGTGTAGAGTCACCCATAGACAGAAGGAAGAGGAAAGAATGAATGAAAGAAAGACAGAAGAGGAAAGAAGGAAGAGAAGAAAGGGCAGTCACCCAAGAGCAGCATTACATCGAGTGAGTCACTTGATAAAAAAAGTGTCTTTGCCCCTGTGATCATTATGTTTCACCACCTTGATTCATATACCTCTCCACTCCATCCCTCCATCTCAGTGTTGGTTTGTCTTCCCCCCCCCCCCTTCCTGTCCACCTCAGTCACTTCTAGACAAGCTGTCATTCTCCATTCTCTCTACATGGCCAAACCTTTTTAGGGTACTTCTAATACATTCCAGCACTGCCACGTCACAACACTTGTCAGCTTCCTCATTTGTCTGTCTGTCTCTCCACGTAACTCCACTTGCTCCTCTCAAATAACTGATTTCCACTCTTCACACTCTTGATCTGTATTCTTCCAAGGAGCTCTAAGCTCACGTTCATATGTCTGAGTGGAGATCACAGTGCAGTCATGCAACAGCTTCTTTACTTTCATGCTCACAACCCAAGTGGTCATTTGTATTGCTTGTGCCCAGAATCAGCCCTGAACACAGACTTCCAAACTCATTCATTGAGCCTTGCAACTCTCACTCCTCTTCACAGAACAGAATCAGCAATAGGCATCAGGAAGGTACTGTACAGTCAGTATGCAGACCCTACCCTCAGTCACTAAGGACACTTCTCCAACTTCCACTTGCCTTCTGAGGCACTTCACTCACTCACTCACACACAAACACATGCACACACATACAAACACTTGCACACACACATACAAACATGCACACACATACAAACACTTGCACACACACATACAAACATGCACACACATACAAACACATGCACACACATACAAATGTGCACACACACATACACATGCACACACATACAAATGTGCACACACACATATGTGCATGCATGCACACAAACACACTACTACCATTGTGCCCTCATACATACTGCTAACAACATTCAACAGTTTTCCCTGTCAGTGTACAGGCCAGTCCTCCTCTACCCAGTCAGGATCATAGGGGCTTTGGGCAAGGCTACTCAGTCCCGACATTTAAGGTGAGGGTGACCAGCCTCACTCACTCCTGAGTGGCACTTGGTGAGCAATAAATCCCAACCACCCTTTGGATGTAAACCATTGCAGGCCCCATCTAGTTAACTCAAAAGACCACCTCGGCCCTTATTCCTACCTTAAAATGGAGTGAGGCATAAATATTATCATCATCATCATCATCCAGACCTCCTTTCCCACCCAAGGGATGGGTGAGGAGTAGCAGCGTCCAGACAGCCAAATTTTGCCCAGTCCAATGGGCCATGCTTCCATTCATTCATCATTCAAGCCCATGGAATCCTTGCTCCATCTGATAGGCCAAAAGGTTTCACCACGTACTGTAGTCTCATATATACAGTATAGTACCTATCTGATAGAGTCAATTTGAATGCTGTCATGTCAAAAAGAGGTGTCAAATCCCTGGTCATGCGCTTCTTCACATGAAATTCATCCAGCCAGCACCACCTTTTGTCAGTCCCTTGCCTCACTGACTTCCAACCCTCTCTTCCTCATACACTCATCTACCATATCTCTCCACCTTCTTGGCCTACCTCACCTCCTTCCAACATCAGATTCGCTCAGATATACCTTTTTCACCACTCTATTGTTATCCATTCTCTCCACATGACCATACCATCTCGGTACACTGTCTGCAGTTCTGGTGTCCACATAAAATATAAGAAAATTTCTTATTGTGGCTGCAGGCTCATTTGCCTCTGACCCTGGTGGACTGCAGGCTGAAGTTGCCCCCATTTTGTAATTGATCCTTCTTTTGGGGAATAGGGAAGGGGTTGATGGACTTTTGTGTAATTGGGCAGCCACAATGCCCGATTATATCAGTGCCACTGCATGAAGCTGCCTTGGTCTGTACTGTAGATGACATAGCAGGCAGCATAGCATGTCTTCCTAGCTGACATAGTAGTCTGCATAGCAGGTCTTCCTAGCTGACATAGCAGGCTGCATAGCATGTCTTCCTAGCTGACATAGCAGGCTGCATAGCATGTCTTCCTAACTGACATAGTAGGCTGCATAGCAGGTCTTCCTAGCTGACATAGCTAGCTGCATAGCATGTCTTCCTAGCTGACATAGTAGGCTGCATAGCATGTCTTCCTAGCTGACATAGCAGGCTGCATAGCATGTCTTCCTAACTGACATAGTAGGCTGCATAGCAGGTCTTCCTAGCTGACATAGCTGGCTGCATAGCATGTCTGCCTAACTGACATAGTAGGCTGCATAGCAGGTCTTCCTAGCTGACATAGCAGGCTGAATAGCAGGTCTTCCTAGCTGACATAGCAGGCTGCATAGCAGGTCTTCCTAGCTGACATAGCAGGCTGCATAGCAGGTCTTCCTAGCTGACATAGTAGGCTGCACAGCATGTCTTCCTAACTGACATAGTAGGCTGCATAGCAGGTCTTCCTAACTGACATAGTAGGCTGCATAGCAGGTCTTCCTAGCTGACAGCAGGCTGCACAGCAGGTCTTCCTAGCTGACAGCAGGCTGCACAGCAGGTCTTCCTTGGGATTTGTATGTTGCACACTAACACTATTTTGGATGTTATTTATAGCATTTTGATATAAGTCGGTGAGGCCAGGGAACTGACAAGAGATCAAGCTGGCTGGATGAATGTTGTGAGAAGTGCATGATCAGGGATTTGGCACCCCTTTTTAACGTGACAGCTTCCGGATTGGCTCTATCGGAAACGTTGATGTGAAGCTACAGAATGTGGTGAAATTTTTTGGCGTATCAGATAGAGCCAGGATTCGAGGGGCTTGAATGATAAGTGAATGGAAGCGTGGCCCATTGGATTGGGCAAACTTAGACTGTCTGGACATTGCTACTCCTCACCCTGCCCTAGGGTGGGAAAGGAGATCCGAATGATGATGATGATGATATCATCACAGTTTACATAACCAACTTGTAGGAGGATATTGATGTTTATTGTGCAGAATAAATTTCTAAGGGAGAGGCGTTACAGTATCTCCAAAGGCACGTAGAATATGACCTTCATGAGAATACACTGCCTAAACCTGCCTTCCTTCAGGTCAAACGGCACAGTAGGTTAATCTCATTTTACCCCTTTGACGTGTAGGGCTGCCAGGCTGGGCCACAGCAGTCCAGTATATATGATGTGTAGGGCTGCCAGACTGGGCCACAGCAGTCCAGTATATATGATGTGTAGGGCTGCCAGGCTGGGGCACAGCAGTCCAGTATATATGATGTGTAGGGCTGCCAGGCTGGGCCACAGCAGTCCAGTATATATGATGTGTAGGGCTGCCAGGCTGGGCCACAGCAGTCCAGTATATATGATGTGTAGGGCTGCCAGGCTGGGCCACAGCAGTCCAGTATATATGATGTGTAGGGCTGCCAGGCTGGGGCACAGCAGTCCAGTATATATGATGTGTAGGGCTGCCAGGCTGGGCCACAGCAGTCCAGTATATATGATGTGTAGGGCTGCCAGGCTGGGCCACAGCAGTCCAGTATATATGATGTGTAGGGCTGCCAGGCTGGGCCACAGCAGTCCAGTATATATGATGTGTAGGGCTGCCAGGCTGGGCCACAGCAGTCCAGTATGTTTAAGGATCAATGACCAGCCTATCAGTGCTCCTCTTGTTGGTGTTATATGATACAAAATTCTCCAGTGCTGGGGATCAAACCTGTTCAAGGCTGTCACTGCAGCTAGACCAAGTGCCTTCAGGTAAAGGTAAGGAAACAGTTGAGAGGCAGACAACATGAGCTGCCCACCCAAAGTGCTCATCTGTGTAACTTAGGCCTTTGAGCCTGTGGCTGGTTATTAACCCCCTGTCTTGAGAAAAAAGACCACTGTATCCTCCAGCTTACCATAGTTACCTCCATAGGTATTATTTACTAACCTACAAAGAGTTGATGGTCACCTCAGTCAAATGACGGCACTCCAGCACCATAACTATCCCTCAAGCTCACCATCACTCAGTCTGTAACTCACTGAATCACCCCATCACTGTAACTATCACTCACTGAATCACTCCATTAATATCACTACAACTCTCTGAATAACTCTATCACTAATACTGAGTCACTCCATCACAGTAAGTCAATCGTTGAATCACGCCATCTCTATCACTCACTGCATCGTCACTACCACTCACTCAGTCACTTTAATTTCTCTCACTCCATCACTATCACTTAGTCACTCCACTATCACTCGCTAACAACTCCATCACTATCAGTACCAGCCACAGAATCTATCTATCTGTCTGTCTATCTGAATCACGCCACCAATATCACTCCACTTATTTTTTCTTCGTAATTGCTCACTAAATCATTCCTTCATTATTTCTGTCTTCATTAGCGCCCACTGAGTCATTCCCTCATTACCTCTGTCATTACTATCGCTTACTGAATCTTTCCTTCATTATCACTATCTTTACTATCACTCAATTATTCCTTTATTATCACTAGCTTTACTAGCTATCACTCAGTTATTCCTTCATTATCTCCATCTTTACTATCACTCAGTTATGCCTTCATTACCTCCATCTTTACTATCACTCAATCATTCCTTCATTGTCACTCTCTTTACTATCACTCATTCCTTCATCGTCACTATCTTTACTATCACTCAGTTATTCCTTCATCGTCACTATCTTTACTATCACTCAGTTATTCCTTCATCGTCACTATCTTTACTATCACTCAGTTATTCCTTCATCGTCACTATCTTTACTATCACTCAGTTATTCCTTCATCGTCACTATCTTTACTATCACTCAATCATTCCTTCATCGTCACTATCTTTACTATCACTCAATCATTCCTTCATCGTCACTATCTTTACTATCACTCAATCATTCCTTCATTACTTCTATCTTTACTATCACTCAATCATTCCTTCATTACTTCTATCTTTACTATCACTCAATCATTCTTCTGTCTTTACTATCACTCAGTCATTCCTTCATTATGTCCATCTTACTATCACAATAATATCTTTCCTTACTGTATATCTTTACTATCATTTAATCATTCCTTCATTACCTCTGGTCTTTACTATCACCGAATCTTCGCTTCATTATTTCTATCTTTACTAATACAATCATACTTTATTCTATCTGTTATTCCATCCATCCATCCATCCATCATCCAATCCCACGTTGCCCCATGAGGAGCGTAGGAGCCCGGGGCTAGGCAAGTTGGTCCTGACATTTAAGATGAGAGTGACCAGACTCACTCATCCCCGAGTGGCATTACATGAGCAATAAACCCCAACCACCCCTTCGATATAAACCTACACCGGCTCAATCCGACTGGAGCGCAGTAATTACCCATTAAACCACCAGGCGCCATAATTTGGTTATATGGTTACCACCCAGCGTAGTAAATGGTTTCCTGGTGTACAGCAAACCATATGGCTTGTCACTCAGTGTAGAGTCACCCACAGGCAGAAGGAACAGGAAAGAAAGACAAAAGAGGGAGTGTAAAGTCACCTGTAGGCAGAAGGACGAGGAAAGATTAAAGTAAAGAAAGACAGAAGAGGAAGGAAGGAAAGGAAGGAGGAGAGGAAAGGACAGACACCCGAGAGCAGCACTGCATTGAGTGAGTGGATGGTGAGCACCCCCACCTATTACTATCACTAATTTTTTTCATTATCCCTACTATCACTCAGCTTTTTCTTCATTACATCTGTCTTCACTATCACAATTTCTTTCATTACTGTATATCTTTACTACCATTCCATTATTCCTTCATTATCTCTCGTCATTACTGTCCTGAAGCATTCCTTTATTATCTATCTCTACTATTACTGAATCATTCCTTCAATATCTCAGTCTTTACCATTACAGTCATTGCTTTATTATGTACCATGACAATCACAATCAATCTGTCATTATCTTTACTATCACTCAGTTATTCCTTCATTATCGCTCATTACTATCACTGAATCGTTCCTTCATTATCGCTGTCTTTATTGTCAGTTATTACATTATTTTCTTTACCTCTCATTAAGGTTACTTCTTTTCTTGCCCCTTCCCTCTCTTCAAATATCATACTCTTCACCCCCCCATAACCCTCCACCACCCCACCCACCTACCCCCATAACCCTCCACCACCCCACCCACCTGCCCACACCTCCCCTCCCACCAACTACACCCACATTACCCCCCCCTCCTCACACACACACCCACTCTGCCCCCACCAACCCACCCACACTACCGTCCACAAACCCACCCACACTGCCCGCCCACAAACCCACCGACGCTACCCCACACAAACCCACCCACCTATGCACCAGTCTGTGCCTGTGTCTGGGGTGCAGTAAGGGTGAGGTAGAATGTGGGTGTTGGTACGGGTGTGGGTGTTGGAACGGGTGTGGGTGTTGGTACGGGTGTGGGTGTGGGTGTGGGTGAGACAGGTTCAACAGAGCGGCACTGTAACCACCTCATCACATCACGCTGCACCATACACCACACAGGGTAACACTGATCACTTCCACGTTGCCTATAAATTACTTAAGATAAAACTCAACTCATCCCCTCACACTACTAACCTTCCCTGGGTCTGACTGAGAGTTCTTTACAGCTGTTATTCGTGCACATAGTATTATTTAAATTCCGTTTTCTTTGCTGCTTAGTTTGATTACCTAATACTTTTAAATACGTATACCATATTTTGACCATTGGTTGTCAGTTTTAAGAGTGTTTCTTAGATATTTCTTCTGCATATTTCATTTCGTATTTCCTGGGTTAATTAAGCGCCAGAAATCGATAAAATGAGCAGCTTGGTGTTAAGCGGTGAGATGCGGATGGCAGCGGGAGTGCCGCGGCCACGGCTGATAAAACTCGTAGCTAAAGAAAAGGGTCTCAAAACTGTCAAGAAAATGAAAATTGTAGAATCAACCCTTTCCAAAAATTTATGGACGCGCAGCGAAAACGGGGACACCAAAATATTGGCCATGGCTTTAGAGATGCCGCTTGTGAGTTTTGATGGTGTTAGTAGGGTAGATACCAGGATGAAAATTATGTTACGCACAAAATGGGGCATGAAAAAGTGGAAAGGCGAGTGTAATCTATTGTGGCTGATTCTCGAAATTAGCAAAGGGAATGATTTTCTGCTGCGCTTGTCGGAAGGAGGACAGCTAAAGCTAGAGGTGCGCAGTCACGTACAGGAAAGGAAGGAAGTTCCCAGTCACGTACAGGAAAAGACAGAAGTTCCCAGTCACGTAGAGGAGGAAGAGGAAGAGGGGGAGGAGGAGAAATGGGAGGACGCGGTAGAATACCTTGTGTTGAATGGAGAACACTGATAGAACGCTAGAGAAGATGAGAAGGAGGACGACTGGGATGATGCCAATGGCCTGGGAAATAATTGGTCCAGCGATCCCACATCCACTTTGGCCTTGACGCTGGACTACGATCCCAAGAACAAAAACGAGCTGCGAAAGGCGGGAAAGAGACTCGCCGAGGAGATCCGATCCTGGCCCGAGGGACCCTCTCGCTTCCATATCATCCTCACCCA
The DNA here is from genome assembly GCF_032717465.1 of Coenobita brevimanus. Classification (NCBI taxonomy): domain Eukaryota; kingdom Metazoa; phylum Arthropoda; class Malacostraca; order Decapoda; family Coenobitidae; genus Coenobita; species Coenobita brevimanus. Next base: position 39,393 of record NW_027642947.1, read on the forward strand.
TGGAAGGTGCGCCCGCCTGGTCAGAAAAGGTCCGAGTATGACCTTGACCAAAGAGGAGGCCATAGTCGTCCTTGAGAGCGAGGACATGCTGAGACACACCTGCCTGGCCTCGATATCGTCTCGGCTATTGCGGACACTGTGCAGCGCTGCCTGAGTCATCGATAAGGAGTTTGTTGCCGGCATCAATGTAGACATAAACGCTCCACCCACGTCCAGAGTCACGGCTGTCATGTCTTATTAACTACTAATCTATTTTAACTACTGATATCTCGCAAACTACAGTACTGTGATTATGGCTGGAGACCACAGTCGTTGGCGTGTTTGGGGCCAACGACCTGTATCGTGAAGACGAGTTATACTCTTCACCGTACAGCCCTTACATGGGTGGAGGTCTCTTAATTCATACAAATCTACTCCAGAGGGACAGCGAGTGACAGCATACGAGGACCTGTTGACCTGATGTGTTGCTGGGCCAGGGCCTGTGCGGTGGGCCTGGCCTGCAACTTTCATTCTTTCTCCCCCAACAACTTTTACTGCAACTGCCTTCATTACTTCGTGTTATTGTGTCTTATTATTATTATTACACATACTCATATTATTATATCTTATTATTATTACTACACTTACTGTTAATCATTGTGCATTATTATTATTACTATACCTCTTTTTTTTCATTGCCAGACACCTCAATCCAGTAAGGGGTAGCCACAAACAAATCGCCTCCATGTCGCCTGTCCAACACCATTTCACTGCCCTCCCCCCAGCTCACGCCCCACTCTCTCATATACCTCTCCACTCCATCCCTCCATCTCATCGTCGGTCTCCCCCTCCCTCTTCCCCCTCCACCTCACTCGCATACATTCTTCTCGTCAGTCTCTCGCTCTCCATCTTCTCCACATGGCCAAATTTCCTCAGTGTATTTCTCCTAATGCTTCCTATCACATCCAAATCCACACCACAACGCTCCTTTATATACTAATTTGTCAGCCTATCTCTCCATGTGACTCCACAGGCTCCTCTTAAATAACTCATTTCCACTGCTCTCACTCTTGACTTGTGTCCTTCCAACAACGTCCAAGCTTCACTTCCATACGTTAGAGTTGGTATCACAATACTGTCATGTAGTAACTTTTTCACTGCCATGCTCACTTCCCTGTTTCTTATCACTGCTTTCAAAGAACCAGCAACCTTTCTTCCCTGCTGTACCCTTTCAAGGACTTCACCCTCCAAACCTCCATCCTTACTCATCACACTACCCAAGTACTTAAACGTACTCACATTTTCCAATTCCTCACCATCCAACCTCGCTGTACATTCACTGACTTCACCTCTCTCAAAGACCATCACTTTACTCTTACCTACATTCACCTTTAGATTCCGTTTCTTACACACTCTCCCAAACTCATCCACCAAGCCTTGCAGCTCCCCTTCGTCTTCACTCAACAACACAGTATCATCTGCAAACAACAGTACAGGGAGTTTCCAAACACTACCGTCTCTCACCAGGGCCACTCCAACATCCACTGCCCTACCTTGTATCTCTTTTATTACCCCATCAATGTACAGACTGAACAACCATGGGGACATAACACATCCCTGTTTCAACCCAACCCTCAAATAGAAAAACTCACTCAGTTCGCAGTTCACACGCACTGCAGCCTTAGCACCCTCATACATACTCTTCACAGCATTCAACAACTTCCCATCTACTCCATATATTCTTAATACTTTCCACAATCCTTGTCTATCCACCCTGTCATATGCTTTCTCCAAATCCATGAAAGCCGCATACAACTTCTTTCCCTTCTCTAGAAACTTTTCCACTAAAGATCTAAGAATGAATATCTGATCTACACAACCTCTTCCCTTCCTAAAACCTCCCTGTTCTTCTCCAACTAATTCCTCTGTTATTCCTTAACTCTGTCAATAAGTATCCTACCATATATATATATATACTTCCCTATTACACTAAGTAGACAAATGTCCCTATGATTACCACACACACATCTTTTTCCCTCTTTTCCCTTTTTCCTTGTCATGTAGGTATGTTCACTCACTCCATCATTCTTCCTCTGCAGACAAAATCAGTCAGATCATTCTTCTTCGCTTAATAATACTGAACACCTAATCACTTGCACATCATTCTTGTTGTGTTGACAATATATTCATACTTGCACTAATCTGTAGGTAATATCACTCACACACTCATTCTTCTTTAAACAAACTGCCTATCTATCTATGACCTGACGCCGTAATCCCGTAAGGGGTGGCCATAAACAAATCTTCTCCATGTCGCCCTTGCTCTGTTCCCCGACATGTCACTGCTCTGCTCCCTACTCCACCCCTCCATCTCATCCTTGGCCTCCCCCTCCATCACCCCCCCCTCCAGCTCACTCACATAGCCTACACTCTCCTAGCTAGTCTCTGGCTCCCCATCCTGTCCTCATGGCCAAACAGACTCACTTCATTCTTATTCTGCTGACAATATTTACACGTCATTCTTACAGCGTTGACAATATAAACATTCTTTTCGTAATATTCTCTAGACAATATCATAACTAATCATGTTTCATCTCTAGACAGATTATTTCCCTGCCAATGTTCCTTAACTTAGACCAGTTCACAGCCAGTCCTTCATGTTGTGAGGCCAAATACACTGACTTTATCAGTATTGCTGTATACACTAATTCACTCACTACTGCCATACTCATCATGCACACAGTTGCACATCAATCATTCTTATTCATCATCATCATAATCATCATCATCACCATCATTATCATCATCATAATCACCATCACCATCATCATCATTATCATCATCATCATCATCACCATCATCATCATCAGCAGCAGCATCAGCATCATCTCTCAGTTTTAAAAAGTAATTTGTTTTTTGTCTGCCACTTAGTTGTGTTCAAAGCAGCCTTACCCACTCCATCTATTTACTGTGGCAAATAAGGTGATGATGATGACGATGATGATGATGGTGGTGGTGGTGGTGGTTGTGGTGGTGGTGGTGATATTTTGTGGAAATTGTTTAAATCGTACCACCCTTTGCATGCCTTCTTATTTTTATTATTATTATGGAAACTATTTACTACGCTGGGTGGTAACCATATAACCAGCTTATGACACCTGGTGGTTTAGTGGGTAATTAAGGCGCTCCTGTCTGATTGAGCCGGTGAAGGTTTATATCCAAGGGGTGGTTGGGGTTTATTGCTCATGTAATGCCACTCAGGGATGAGTGAGGCTGGTCACTCTCATCTTAAATGTCAGGACCAACTTGCCTAGCCCCGGGCTCCCACGCGCCTCATGGGGCAACACTGTATTAGATGATGAATGAATGATTACTACTGTCATTATTATTATTATTATTATTATTATTATTGTTGTTGTTGTTGTTGTTGTTGTTGTTGTTTTTATTATTATTATTACAGTATTATTATTATTATTATTATTTTTTAGTATTAGTGGTAGGTGGGGCGCTCACCATCCACTCATTCGATGTAATGCTGCTCTCGGGTGACTGCCCTTTCATCTCCTTCCTTCCTTTCCTTTCGTCCTCCTCTGCCTTTTTTCCTTCATTCTTTCCACTTCCTCATTCCTACAGGTGACTTTACACTCCCTCTTCTGTCTTTCTTTCCTTCATTCTTTCCTCTTCCTTCTGCCTATGGGCAACTCTATACTGAGTGACGAGCCAAATGGTTTCCTGTACACCAGGAAACCATTTACTACGCTGGGTGGTAACCATATAACCAAATTATGGCGCTTGGTGGTTTAGTGGGTAATTACGGCGCTCCAATCGGACTGAGCCTGTGTAGGTTTATATCCAAGGGGTGGTTGGGGTTTATTGCTCACGTAATGCCACTCAGGGATAAGTGAGGCTGGTCACTCTCATTTTAAATGTCAGGACCAACTTGCCTAGCCCCGGACTCCAACGCTTCTCGTGGGGCAACACAGGATTAGATGATGATGATGATGATGATGGTGGTGGTGGTGGTGGTGGTGGGTTCAGGCGGCAGTGCAGCACCTCAGCCTTGTCACTGTAGTATTGTTGATATAACTGTACACACTGTCAGCTACATGTGCAGGTACTACAGCACATCTCCACAGGCATTTGTCACTACAGTTCAGAATACCTTAACACCTTTTTTGTGTATTGAGTGCATGGAGAGAGAGAGAGACTAACGAAGAGAGTGTATGTCAGCGAGATGGACTGGGATAGGGGGAGGGGGAAGCCGTGGATGAGATGGAGGGATGGAGTGGAGAGGTATATGAAAGAGGGGGTGTGTGAGCTGGGACCAGGGCAATGTTTTGCGGGGGACAGGGTGACTTGGAGGCGATTTGTTTGTGGCCACCCCTTGCGGGATTAAGGCGTCTGGTAATAGATAGATAGACTGATAGACAGAGTGGGGTCAGGTCAGTTTATCAGGCATATAATGTGGTGTTGGTCAGCCATACACGTTAGTTGGCCTTCACCACCTGTGTGATGTGCTGTGAATGTGTACACTGGCCCACCCATGTGACATACTGCTGTGTGCAAGTTTGTTACATACATACATACATATATACTGGTGTGAATGTGTACACTGGCCCACCCATGTGACATACTGCTGTGTGCAAGTTTGTTACATACATACATACATATATACTGCTGTGAATGTGTACACTGGCCCACCCATGTGTCATACTGCTGTGTGTAAGTTTGTTACATACATACATACATATATACTGGTGTGAATGTGTACACTGGCCCACCCATGTGACATACCGCTGTGTACAAGTTTGTTACATACATACATACATATATACTGCTGTGAATGTGTACACTGGCCCACCCATGTGTCATACTGCTGTGTGCAAGTTTATTACATTCATACTTACTGGTACATACATACATACATACATATATACTGGTGTGAATATGTACACTGGCTCACCCATGTGAGGTGCTGCTGTGTGTAAGTTTGTTACATACATACATACATACATATATACTGGTGTGAATGTGTACACTTGCCCACCCATGTGACATACTGCTGTGTGTAAGTTTTTACATACATACTGGTACATACATACATACATACATATGTCAGGACTCCCTATTATAAATACAAATCATAACAGAAAGCATGATGGATAGATAGACAGATAGATAGACAGCACCAGACAAGGTGTGGGAACGGGATATTAGCTTGTAACTCTTGAAGTGAAGGAATGTTGATCGTGCACCGGAAGCAGTACATACACACAGACATACAGTGTTCTAGAAGCTTCCACGACAGTAGAGCACACGTGACACGACCCCTGCTACACCAGAAAGTAGGATTCTGAGTTCAGAAGGAGACTGGCCATAGAACCGACAGGTAGCAGGGAGAAGGAGGCTGGCAACATGGGCGACAGGGTGGAAGAGAGAGAGAGAGAGAGACAGGGAGGTAGCTGGCGGGACTCTATACTTCACTGGTGTGTGAGAGACTTTGTTAATATTTCCAAGACAAATAAAAATAGTCCCATACTCATCTTTACCTCTCCTGTCATTGCATGACAAAAGGGAACCAAGATTACCTACTTACAAAACTACTCACGTATAACAACCGCTCGTCCACGAGTCTAATATATGTATAACTGATCTACAAAACATCACTACAAGAAGCTACGAAGCTTCTGTAAGACATACATATATACTGGTACTTACATGCACACACACATACATACATACATTAATACCGTACGTACAGTACATTCTGTCTGTCTATCTATAGCTAGACGCCTTAATCCCGTAAGGGGTGGCCACAGACAAATCGCCTCCATGTTACCCTACCCCTGCCATTACACTGCCCTCCCCCCAGCTCACCCCCCCTCTCTCTCTCTCTTGGGGGGCGCGGTAGCACAGTGGTAGCGCGCTGGACTCGTAATCGGGGGATTGCGAGTTCGAGCCTCGCCCGGGCTGCCGTGCCGGGAGTGGTAGCTCGCTCCTGTAACCCTAGCGGGGCTATATAGTCCAATACAGGGCTTAGCTCGGGGGAACTCCATTTCTCCCATTCTCTCTCTCTCTCTCTCTCTCTCTCTCCTATACCTCGCTACTCCATACCTTCATCTCATCATACATCATCATCATCATTATCCGGACCTCTTTTCCCACCCTAGGGCAGGGTGAGGAGTAGCAACGTCAAGTCAGCCCAAATTTGCCCAGTGCAATGGGCCACGCTTCCATTCACTCATTATTCAAGCTCCCGGAATCCTGGCACTATCTGACTTTCATTACAAAGACCAACTACTGACTGCCGTCCGCTGTTCAATGAATATAAGTGGCCTAGTTGCCACACAGGGTATATTGGCAGCACAATATAAGTGACCTAGTTGCCACACAGGGTATATTGGCAGCACAATATAAGTGACCTAGTTGCCACACAGGGTATATTGGCAGCACAATATAAGTGGCCTAGTTGCCACACAGGGTATATTGGCAGCACAATATAAGTGACCTAGTTGCCACACAGGGTATATTGGCAGCACAACACCAGCCTTCAAGCTGAGGGTTGACCAGCACAGAGGTCAGTGGAGCAGGTCAGGTGTGCATGTGAGCGACCCTCCTCACTCAGCGGTAAGGGAACATTGATTTAACTGTAATACTTGTGTTGATGCCAAGACACTCTGTATAACAGACACATGTACCTGTAAGAATACTGGAAGCCATTGATATTTATCAACGCCAACCGGCCTAAACAATTTCTGTATAAAAGACACATGTACCAATAAGAATACTGGAATCCACTTGCATTTATCAACGCCAACCGGCCTAAACAATGGTCTGTCTGCTGTGCCTCTGAATATATTGTGCAGCTACGTCCACCCTGTAATTTACATGACGTTTTTTCCTTTTATATAAGTGCGATGAGTTCCAGCTCAAATAGTTCTTTTAGGCATTGAATTACCTTACAGGTCATTTGTATCTTTTTAGATCCACTGAAGATGACATAGATGAATATGTGGAAACGTCTGGGGATAATAGACTTGTTACAAATGTTTGAAAAAGTACAAATTTTTTGGTTGTAGAAAATTGTAAAGAAAAGAGAAATTTGTACATATACTCTGTTCACTTTAACTAGGTGCACAAATCCCATGTCCAACTTAAATATATATACTGAGCTTAACACTGGAATATGGTGCTAGTCACAAAGAAGTGCTGTGAAAGGCATGTTGTCTTGGTATTGTATTATTCTGCCATTGAGCTACAGGAAGTAAGCTACATAAGGACAAAAATCACGGCCAAGTTCAAATGAAGGCACTATAGTTGTATTACAAGTGTGGCTTAGTTTGTGAAGGAGGGAATGGTGAAGGAATGTGTGGCTCACTTCACTGGCCACTCTATGGGTAGTTCTGCCAGCTTTGTATTTTCCTTTTTCCCTATGTGGATGATGCCCAGCCCAGTAAATGTAGTGGATGTAGTGGTTAGCATGATGGTGAAGATGATGATGATGATGATAGACGGTTATTAGGTGATTTTTATGGTGTTGTTGATGGTGATTGTAATAATGGCGATGGTGATGATGATTGTGCAAATCTACCCTACCCTACCCTACCCTTACTTACCCTAACCTATCACAGTTAACCCTGCCTTACCCTCTCCTGCCCTAGTCTAACCCATGCAAGTCTACCCTATCCTACCCTACCCTACCCTACTGCCCTGCCCTACCCTACCCTACCCTACCCTACCCTTACTTACCCTAACCTATCACAGTTAACCCTGCCTTACCCTCTCCTGCCCTAGTCTAACCCATGCAAATCTACCCTACCCTACCCTACCCTACCCTACCCTTACTTACCCTAACCTATCATAGTTAACCCTGCCTTACCCTCTCCTGCCCTAGTCTAACCCATGCAAATCTACCCTACCCTACCCTACCCTTACTTACCCTAACCTATCATAGCCTGCCTTACCCTCTCCTGCCCTAGTCTAACCCATGCAAATCTACCCTACCCTACCCTACCCTACCCTACCCTTACTTACCCTAACCTATCATAGTTAACCCTGCCTTACCCTCTCCTGCCCTAGTCTAACCCATGCAAATCTACCTTACCCTACCCTACCCTACCCTACCCTACCCTTACTTACCCAAACCTATCATAGTTAACCCTGCCTTACCCTCTCCTGCCCTAGTCTAACCCATGCAAATCTACCCTACCCTACCCTACCCTACCCTTACTTACCCTAACCTATCATAGTTAACCCTGCCTTACCCTCTCCTGCCCTAGTCTAACCCATGCAAATCTACCCTACCCTACCCTACCCTACCCTTACTTACCCAAACCTATCATAGTTAACCCTGCCTTACCCTCTCCTGCCCTAGTCTAACCCATGCAAATCTACACTACCCTACCCTACCCTACCCTTACCCTAACCTATCATAGTTAACCCTGCCTTACCCTCTCCTGCCCTAGTCTAACCCATGCAAGTCTACCCTACCCTACCCTACTACCCTACCCTACCTTACCTTGTGTTACCATACTCCGCCCTACGTAACTCTTCTGTACCCTACCCTGCCTTGCCAGATTCTGCCTTACTCTATCCTGTGTTGCCAACTCTGCCCTGCCTTACCCTGTGTTGCCATATTCTACCCTACAGTGCCCTACCCTGTCCTGCCTTACCCAAACCTACCCTACAGTACCCTACCCTGTCCTGCCTTACCCAAACCTACCCTACAGTACCCTACCCTGTCCTGCCTTACCCAAACCTACCCTACAGTACCCTACCCTGTCCTGCCTTACCCAAATCTACCCTACGGTACCCTACCCTGTCCTGCCTTACCCAAACCTACCCTACAGTACCCTACCCTGTCCTGCCTTACCCAAACCTACCCTACAGTACCCTACCCTGTCCTGCCTTACCCAAACCTACCCTACAGTACCCTACCCTGTCCTGCCTTACCCAAACCTACCCTACAGTACCCTACCCTGTCCTGCCTTACCCAAACCTACCCTACAGTACCCTACCCTGTCCTGCCTTACCCAAACCTACCCTACGGTACCCTACCCTGTCCTGCCTTACCCAAACCTACCCTACAGTACCCTACCCTGTCCTGCCTTACCCAAACCTACCCTACAGTACCTTACCCTGTCCTGCCTTACCCAAACCTACCCTACAGTACCCTACCCTGTCCTGCCTTACCCAAACCTACCCTACAGTACCCTACCCTGTCCTGCCTTACCCAAACCTACCCTACAGTACCCTACCCTGTCCTGCCTTACCCAAACCTACCCTACAGTACCCTACCCTGTCCTGCCTTACCCAAACCTACCCTACAGTACCCTACCCTGTCCTGCCTTACCCAAACCTACCCTACAGTACCCTACCCTGTCCTGCCTTACCCAAACCTACCCTACAGTACCCTACCCTGTCCTGCCTTACCCAAACCTACCCTACAGTACCCTACCCTGTCCTGCCTTACCCAAACCTACCCTACAGTACCCTACCCTGTCCTGCCTTACCCAAACCTACCCTACAGTACCCTACCCTGTCCTGCCTTACCCAAACCTACCCTACAATGCCCTACCCTGTCCTGCCTTACCCAAACCTACCTTATCGTACCCTATCCTGCCCTACCCTACCTCCCCATACCATACCCAGTCTATATCTAGCTTACCTTACCGTCACCTAACCATATCCAACAGTAGCTTGTGGCCACACCTCCCCACACCCTACCCTACCACACCCCTGCCTACCATACCCCTGCCTACCACACCCCTGCCTACCATACCCCTGCCTACCACACCCCTGCCTACCATACCCCTGCCTACCACACCCCTGCCTACCATACCCCTGCCTACCACACCCCTGCCTACCATACCCCTGCCTACCACACCCCTGCCTACCATACCCCTGCCTACCACACCCCTGCCTACCATACCCCTGCCTACCACACCCTACTCTACCACACCCCTGCCTACCACACCCCTGCCTACCATACCCCTGCCTACCATACCCCTGCCTACCGTACCAAACCAAGCCCTTGTTTGGTGTAAGTGCCGTATGCTACCATAAGGAGTGCCGGTAAACGCGTGATACAGGTCTATCTATCTATCTATTGCCAGACGCCTTAATCCCGTAAGAGATGGCCACAAAAAAATCGCCTCCATGTCACCCTGTCCCCTGCCATTTTACTGCCCTGCTTCCAACTCACACCCCGCTCTCTCATATACTGTACCTCTCTACTCCATTCCTCCATCTCATCCTTGGCCTCCCCCTCCCTCACCCCCCCTCCACCTCACTCACATACACTCTCCTCGTCAATCTCTCACTCAGCATCCTCTCCACATGGTCAGTGGTATTATTTGCTCACATACACCAGTGCCTCTTGTACTGTATACCAAGCCGTGTGGCATCAAATACACTCCACCCCACTGACTGCTGTTCTGGCGGTATTTGGCCCGAGTTTGTCTCTTATCATAGCTACCTAGGGAACGAAAGTCTGCTGATTTGAGTCTAAAACATGACTGAGCTGCACCACCCACTGAAATGTCTTAACACCCCTGCTAATATCATCACAGTCCTGAGTGACACTTGTGGACGGTGGGTATTAGTGGCCAAGTGGTGACGTGAAGGACTTGGGATGTAGAAGAACTGCTGGGCCTCGGGGAAATGGCTGTCAAATCAATGGCCTCTTCCGTAGCAACTTGTTTGGCACATTACACCTTATCATTCTCTTGTATGTCACTTATATTAATGCAGACACAGCTGGCAGCATTAGGATACTGAAAATTAATGTAATGTGCAGAACAAATCGCTAAGAAAGAGGTGCTACGAAGGAGGTGGGGGAGGGGTGTATTTATGTGCGCTCGTTCATGTAACCCCTCTCCATGGTTCAAAAATTTTAAAGTAAACACAGACGCAATAATAATAATAATAACAACAATAATAATAATAATAATAATAATAAAAGTAAAGGCCTACAGTGCTCCTTTCGCTTTAAATTGGCCTAAAATTGCCATCTCTTTATCCTGAATGCTGCGTTGTAGCAAAAGACGAATGCTGGACTATGGTGTTAGTAATGAAGAGGTATAGATGTCGAGTAGTAGCATTATCCTTTTCTGCCGCTGAGGTACGTGATTAAAGTTGTAAAAGGAAAGGTTTGGGTCGAGGACTTATAATTAAAGAGTCAATGCAGCCACCAAATAACCTAGACTCACTAAAAATGCAATAAAACATCGACAGTGAACTATTAAACAACTCATCAAGACACAGGCATAAGTATATAGTTTGTGTATTCTTAAAAATCTCGCCACCTAACTACATACACTCTTTGTAACTGCATCGCGTATCTCTGTCACAGTACATTATATTCGTCTAAGGGAAGCGAAAGAAAACTGTACAGTGATTTGCCCTCTAAGTCTCTAAAAAGGTAACATTTAGTACTGCTGAGATTTGAACTAATTTTAGGGAGAGAATTTGAAAGTAGAAAGGAGTGCCAAATGTGGGAATTTTGTTCGTAGGTATTGACTTCGGCTTCATCTTATCGTCAACAAACCCAAAATATCCCGTAAGAGGGTAGTATCCATGCAAAGAACGTAGCATATAAAAATCTTTCACAGCTAACTCGATCATAAGTTCAGCGATACTAGCATATAAACCAGCGTATTGATGAAAACTGTGATACCAATTTGAATCTCGCGGGCATCACATCAAGGAAAAGACCTGGGTTCCAAAATTATAAATGTTTTGAGCGTCAGGTGCACGTGCATAAAATTGCTTGTTTATTTTTTAGTTTCCACGCAGCCAAGCCAAAAAATATATAAAAATCGAAATAATCGACCAAACAATATTATTTCTAATACTTTTAAAATGCTGTGAAGACTTTTTAAATCTCGGAAATTGGTTTAGGATCTTTATGAATACTTCCGATGTTGGCGATGGGACTTGGGATTGTGTGAGTGTAACCGACGCCATGTTTCAAGAGAACATTTAGGAGTGATGAGGTGAGTGTCCTGCCTTGATTCCACATATTCAAGCGGTTACAGTTAATTTACTTGTATTATTGTGTTTGTGAAAATTAGATATGGCAATGGAGATAACTTAGAGGTGAACATATCCAGTGAGTATTCGTGTTTCGTGGTCAGAAAGGAATTCCAAGCAGACGCTGAAGAAAGCTGGCTTCTTGAGTATCCTCGCCCACTTCCGTAATTTTACCACTAGCATCTGATTTACGTGCATGATTCTGCTTGTTAATATTAAATAAGTTGATAGAGATTACTAGGGTATAGGTATGTGATGGAAATATTCGTGTTTTGAGGTGATTGAATGAATGGTGGTGTAAATGGAAGAACACGCCGAAGAAGGCCAGCTTAGGTATCCTGCTTTGATTCGTTTTTCGGCAGCTTTCATCTAATTTACTGACATAATTCTACTCACTAACGTTAGAGAAGCAACTAGAGATTACTTGGGTGTACGCGTGTGAGGGAAAGTGGCTGTATTGAGATGATATTTGACGTTCTTGTAAGATGTGACATTGAAGATGGCTGGCGTAGTAAGTTAAGTATCCTGCTTTACTTCCATATTTTCCATACTTACAGCCAATTTCACCACTTAATTCTGCATACTGTTGTTATGCAAGGTAGTGGAGATAAATAAGTGTAGTTTGGTGGGAGAATATTGTTGTTTGGAAATATTTAAAGGATGTCGGGTTTTTTTCGTGGCCTTGCCGAATTTTGTAAACATTCTGCCCCTGAAATTTTTGTAATGTTCGTATGTTATGTATTTCCTTCGATTTATTGTTTATTGTCGGTGTATTGATTATGTTGTGGGTTTGGGGGTATTTTTTGAATAGGGTACCGCGTAACAAGCCCCTTCAAGCCGATGACGTATTGGAGGGTGACGCCTGCAGGTGGTGGCACTGATATAACCACGCCAGTACCACTATTAATATATACGTTGCTCAATCCCTATCCCATGACAGCAGGATGTGGCACTGCAGAGAGGTAACTTCATCCTGCAGACCACCGGGTTCACGTTTAGGTGAGCAGGGAGTCACAGTAACACTTTTACTACCGCTGTCTGTTGACGATTTTATCTGTGCGTTTAGATCAACATGGATAGGTCATAAAGGGATCTGTGGGCTTAACGCTGGATGAGGTTAATACTTACCGGTACTGATATTCACAAAATATCCTGTACAACATTCAGGCAAATTGCTCTCAGCACTGCTTGGTTGGGGCAGACATTGCAAAGTCTGGGAAACGTGACTGTGTACTCTAATATTGCATTGAAGTTGTGTGGCCTGTGTGAAAATAGTGTGGTGCATTTATAACGCTGCTCTGCTACTCCACCTGGCTGTTTCTTGTGTTGCAACGACGGCTGTCAGTGTTGTCAGTGTCAGTTGTGTATCATGTGCCGGGATTGCTTTCACACACACACACACACACACACACACACACACACACACACACACACACACACACACACACACACAGCTGTGCCCACAACACATCAGATATTGCAGGTGAGTGTCTTGTGAAGCTCTGTTTACATACTGCCTTGTACAACAATTTTGGCCCCTCTTGGACTCTTCATGGGGTACAGGCTCAACATGTGCTGTATTTTCTTTGATAATAACAAGAGTAATATTGGTCACTTTCTCCCCCCACCTGCAACTAATTGTTCCTTTCACTTGCAGGTACGATGTTACTTGTTACTAGTGCGTTACTTGGGTTAATTGCAAGATGGCATCATGAATACAGAGTCAGGCAGCGGTACGTGGCAGCCTAAGTTACAGAGAACCAGTGGCCCCAGTGTAGTGGCTTTCGAATTAAGGTGAGTCTTTTAGCCTTCTTAGTCTGTCTATCTCTATCTATTGCCAGACGCCTTAATCCCGTAAGGGGTAGCCACAAACAGATTGTCTCCATGTCTCCCTGTCCTCAGCCATTTCATTGCCCTGCTCCCAGCTCACACCCCCCTCTCTCATATACCCCTCCACTCCATCCCTCCATCTCATCCTTGACCTCCCCCTCCCTCTCACCCCTCCTCTCCACCTCACTCACATACACTCCTCATCAGTCTTCACTCCCCCTTAGTACAGTGACATCCTAATTTATTCTTGCAGTCTCCAGGTGATTTTATTTAGTTGGCACTTACATGAAAGGAGTGTTGCGGTGTGGATGCGGATGTGATAGGAAGCGTTAGGAGAAATATATTGAGGTGGTTTGCTTTGTGAAGCGGATAGAGAGCGAGAGACTAACGAGGAGAGTGTATGTGAGTGAGGTGGAGGGGGGGAGAGGGAGGGGGGAGGCCGAGGATGAGATGGAGGGATGGAGTAGAGAGGTATATGAGAAAGGGATGTGTGAGCTGGGAGCAGGGCAGTGAAATGGCGGGGAATAGGGCGACATGGAGGCGGTTTGTTTGTGGTCACCCCTTACGGGATTAAGGCGTCTGGCAATAGATAAATAGATAGACCTACATGCAAATTAGCGTCATTGAGTGTAGTATGTTCTCAGTCCAGGTCAGCGTCTTTCTTTGCCACTTCACTCCGATGATGTCTTAGTTTATTCTTGCCATCTCCAGGTCATTTTATTCAACTCAGGCCGAAAATTGCTGTGCCTAAGTGTTGTGTCTTGGTGTGTTAAGCTGAGGTCTTTCTGAACCCTGTTGAGAATGGCAAGCACAGGACATAACTATAATCTTTTCACCTCTCTCTTCCTGTCTACATATAACTCTCCCATCCGTCTCTCAACTTCCTCCATGCCTCTGCTTCTCATCCACTCACTGTATGCTTTCTTCCTTTCCGCCATAGCCTGTCTCACCTCTTCTCCCATCCGTCTCTCAACTTCCTCCATGCCTCTGCTTCCCATCCACTCACTGCATGCTTTCTTCCTTTCCGCCATAGCCTGTCTCACCTCTTCATTCCACCATGCTGTTCCTTGCACCCCCTTTCGTCTTCTCTTCACCCCACACACCACGATACATATTATATTTTTCATTTTGTCACTTCCATTAGCTTCAGAGGATGTTCACCCCTGTAGCTGGGCATTTTAAAGTTGTTGGTACATCCGCATGAGGCAACTGGCGGGCAAACTAGGTCTTTCATGAAACACTTTTATTCTTACAAAATAGTCAAACAAAATGCCTCTCCATGTTTGTATCAGTTTAAGTCCATCCACCCTTGTTAGACTACACCTGGCCATCACCAAAGACTACACCTGGCCATCACCAAGCTGAAAAGGGTTGGGAATCTTGGCAACTTAGAACAAATGTTGTTAAGTCACATGGATGTCAGGCGAGAAGAATACACTAATTCCTTGTTATATGTTGCCCTTTTTCCAGTCTTTTTTGTTGTTAACTTCTTGAATCCAGTGCCATTGCCAGTGTTATTCTTGCCATCTTTACACCACTGTGTACTTAAAGGCAGCATTAACCCTTTCATGGAGGTATTGAAAATTTTGTTCTTGGTATCTCAAGACCACTTTATTCAGTTTAAAGACTACTCGTGAGCAGTTGTTGAGTAACTCTGATCTGTCAGGTTGAGCAGACCTATCAATCGCAAACAAGCAACTACCCCTCCAGGGCCGTGATATGCAGTGAACCAATGTTTCCTTGCAGTGGACAGCGCCTTGCCACTG
>NW_027642947.1:57500-75000 GCF_032717465.1 Coenobita brevimanus
CACCACCACTACTACTACTACTACCACCACCACCACCACCACCACCACCACTACTACTACTACTACCATTACTACCACCACCACCACTACTACTACTACTACTACTACTACTACCATTACTACCACCACCACCACCACTACTACTACTACTACTACCACCACCACCATTACTACTACTACTACCATTACTACCACCACCACCACCACCACTACTAAGCAGTGCCAAGTTTCCCCTAATTTAACCACATTTCCACGTGCAGGGATAAACTCCTTATTTATTTTAAACCCCACACCTGACACTGATGAACCTCCAGTAATTAGTCAACATCTTTTAGTCATTATTCTCTCCCTTACTGTCTTCTGTCCAGTGTTTTGTTACCTTTGCTTATCATGTGTCTTGGCTTTAAATTACTGCCATATGGTGTTTGACAGGCGCTGGGAATCCAGTATTCAGTTCAGGTCCACCTTATTCTATCTGTTGGTATTTGTGGCCAGGTGGCATGGTGGTTGTGTGGAGCAGTTTCGTGCAGAATTGTGGCGATACGTGATGGGTGGAGAAGGCCAGATGGACGACTCGTTACCATGGCAACCACCTGATGCTTATGGTGAGCATTTTCTTTGTAACAGACTTTTATTTTTACGTTTGTATTTTGGAAGCTCTATACAGTATACTGGACAGATTTTATTATTATTTACTAGTGGTAAACTATATAGGCCTTTGCATTTTGTCATATATATATATTTTTCATTATCCTGATTTTACTTGCAAGTCATGATGGTTGGGTGGGTTGCAGTGATGTAAGTGGTTGCCCATGGGTTAGAGAGAGAAAGTACAAGGAGAAACTGCAGCATGGTTAAGAAATATGATTTAGAGAGAGTGTTAGTGAGAGTGACCATGAGTTAGAGTAGAATAAACTGCAGTATGGTTACGAAATATAATTGATGGAGAAGTGAGGATGGCAGGCCCAGCTGTTACCACGGCAACTAGTTCATAGATAAATTGAGCATGTTAGTGTTTATATATCATGACTGTGTTGTTGTCACTGGCCATACTCGTATACCTAGTGTTTAAAGGTAAAATTTTCAGCAATCACGGCAATTTTTAGTGTCTAGATTTCTGTTTAAACACAATCATCATTATTACCGCCACCACCACCACCACCACCTGTCAAATCAGCCCTCCAACTGACTACACTTGGCTATCAGCCGAACTGAAATGGGTTAGGGATCATTATCAGGTTAGAATTGGTATAGGGATCATTATCTATCTATTGCCAGACGCCTTAATCCCGTAAGATGTGGCCACAAACAAATCGCCTCCACGTCGCCCTGTCCCCCGCCATTTCACTGCCCTGCATCCAGCTCACATCCCCCTCTCTCAAATACCTCTCCACTCCATCCCTTCATATAATCCTCGACCTCCCCCTCCACCTCACTCATACACACTCTCCTCGTTAGTCTCTTGCTCCCCATCCTCTCCACATGGCCAAATCACCTCAGTGTATTTCTCCTAACGCTGTCTATCACATCCACATCCACACCAGTATCTCAGGTGACAGGCAAAGATAAAGCCACCCTAAATAATGCCTGTGAAAGATGACTGTAGTTGGTGCACCTTAACTTGGTGCAAAATGTTGTCCTTTGGCAGCTGTTTTCACGTAGCAGCTGGCTGTGTGTGTGTGTGTGTGTGTGTGTGTGTGTGTGTGTGTGTGTGTGTGTGTGTGTGTGTGTGGCTACCATACATACGTACACACATGCACACATACATATATACATACATATATTTCACGTTGCAGGTGGCTGAAAAAGTGTGTGTGTGTGTGTGTGTGTATGTGTGACTACCATAACACAAAGAAGACATGGTGTAGTGCTTACAGTGGACATCTACATACATACCTACACATACTGTACATTCATACATACACGTACATACATACATACGGTACATACATACATCGTACATACATACATGCACGTCCATATTGTACATACATATACATACATACATACAAGATGTAGCAGCAGTGCAGTCAGTTTCTCTCCTCCATCAGTACTGTTATGTTCATTGTACTCTGAGATGGGTTGGCCTGGTGCACAGAATAATAGATTGACTGTACATATGTACTGAACATACATATATACATTTATACACATACATACATGTATAAATACATGATTCGGTACCAATCCAATCAGTCAATACTGTTGTTATAGTACTGTGAGATGGGTTGGCCTTGTACACAGAATAACACAATGACTATACATACATACATACATACACATATACATACATACATACAGAGAATAACACATTGACTATACATACATACATACATACATACATACATACATACATACACACATACATAGTACTCTGAGGTGGGTTGGCCTTGTGCAGAGAATAACACATTGATTATACATATATATATGTACATACACATATACATACAGAGAATAACACACTGACTATACGTATATATATACATACACATATACATACATACATACAGAGAATAACACATTGACTATATATATATATATATATATATATATATATATATATATATATATATATATATATATACACATATACATACATACATACACAGAATAACACATTGACTATATATATATATATATATATATATATATATATATATATATATATATATATATACAGAGAGTAACACATTGACTATACATATATACATACATACATACATACACAGAATAACACATGGCCTATAGTTCTTTCACCTTAACATGGCCCAAATTGTCGTCGTTGTACAGCTTATTTCACACAGCTGATTGGCAGAAAAAGACAATGCTGTGGCTGTACATCACTCATAGCACTTCTTCGTGACTAGCATCATACGGTATGCTGTGGCTGTACATCACTCATAGCACTTCTTCGTGACTAGCTTCATGATATTGTTTCACCTTAACGTAGCCCAGGTGTTTTTTTTTTTTTTTTTTTTTTTTTTTTTTTTTAAATGCGAGGAAGAAGGAACCAAAGGCCATGAGCCCGCAGTAACAGTTCCCTCCAAGAGAAAAACAAAATACAATATAGAGCCAAATTCAAGATCCGATCATTTTGAGATGCCTGGACACACTGCGTTTGAAAGACTGGAGATCATAGGCAGCAGGAAATACAGACAGAGGGAGACAGTTCCAGAGTTGACCTGTTGCATAAATGAAAGACTGGGAGTAACGGTTAATTCTTGCATTAGAGAGTTGGACAGAAAAAGGATGAGAGTCTGCTGCCAGACGGGTGCTACGCGCCCGTCGTAGAGGTGGAGGAATGCAAGCAGACAGTTCAGAGGAGCAGTGACCATTAAGGTAGCGATAGAAAAGAGATAAAGATGCAACAGTGCGGCGAAGAGACAGAGGTTGAAGGGAATCAGTAAGAGGAGGAGAGTTAATGAGACGAAAAGCCTTTGACTCCACCCTATTGAGAAGAGCTGTATGAGGGGAGCCTCCCCACACATGAGAGTTGTACTCCACACAGGGGCGGATAAAACCCCTGTATAGAGTCAACAATTGCGCAGGGGTAAAGAAAGAGCGGAGTCGGCTTAGCACACCCAATCTCTTGGAAGCAGATTTTACAAGAGATGTAATATGATCTTTCCAAGATAAGTCCCGAGTAAATGAAACTCCAAGCATGTTCAAGGATGATGTAGGATTAAGCTGAATATTATTAAACATTAGTGGGTATACCTGTGGAAGATTTTGTCGGGTTGAAAGGTGTAAGAACTGAGTCTTAGATGCATTAAAGACAACCATATTATTTTTACCCCAGTCAGAGATACGAGCCAAGTCAGACATTAGGTGTGCCATAGCCTCATCCCTTGTTTGTTGAAGTAACTGTTGAGATGGGCGTTGCGGGAACCGAATGGAAAGGTGAAGGGTGGAGTCATCAGCGTATGAGTGGATAGGGTTAGATGTACAGCTTAGAAGATCATTGATGAATAAAAGGAAGAGAGTTGGTGATAGGACAGAGCCCTGAGGAACACCACTGTTGATAGATCTAGGAGAAGAACGATGGCTGTCTATAACAGCGGCTACAGAACGACCAGAAAGGAAGCTAGCGATGAAGGCACAGATAGAAGGATAGAAACTGTAGGAGGGCAGTTTGGAAATTAAAGATTTATGCCAGACTCGATCGAAAGCCTTTGAGATGTCAAGTGCAATGGCAAAGCTTTCGCCAAAGTCCCGAAAGGAGGATGACCAGGAGTCTGAAAGGTAGGTGAGAAGATCGCCAGTGGAGCGTCCCTGACGGAACCCATACTGACGATCGGAAAGAAGGTTGTGATAGGAAAGATGCCTTAAAATTTTTCTATTAAGAATTGACTCGAAAACTTTTGAAATACAGGACGTTAAAGCAATTGGACGATAGTTGGTGGGTTGGGAGTGGTCACCCTTCTTTGGGACTGGCTGAATGAGAGCAAACTTCCAGCAAGAAGGAAAGGTACAAGTTGACAGACAAAGACGAAAGAGTTTGCCTAGGCAGAGTGTAAGCACAGAAGCACAGTTCTTGAGAACAACAGGAGGGACCCCATCAGGCCCATATGCCTTGTTAGTACTGAGGCCAGTGATGGCAGAAAATACATCAACTGAAGAAATTTTAATGTCAGCCATGAGGAAGTCAGAGGGGGGAAGTGATGGAGGAACAGCACCGGAATCGTCTTAGGTAGAATTGGAGGAGAAAGTCTGTGCGAAGAGATCTGCTTTATCAGTAGAAGAAATAGCTACAGAACCATCAGAGTAGAAAAGAGGAGGGAAGGATGATGAGGTAAAGTTGTTAGAAAGATTTTTGGCAAGATGCCAGAAGGAGCGGGAAGAATTCGAGTTGGAGAGTTGAGAGCATTTAGTATGGATGAAATTATTTTTAGTAGAGCGAAGAACAGACTTAGCACGATTCCGGGCAGAAACGTAAAGATGATGTGATTCAGGGGTGGGTTGGCTCCGGTACCTTTTGTAGGCCCTCTCCTTGTTGCGGACAGCATTAGAACAAGCGTGATTAAACCAAGGCTTTCTTGCATTAGTCAGAGGATATGAGAAAGGAATGTATGCTTCCATGCCCGAGAGAATAACCTCCGTAATGCGCAAGGCACACCCAGATGGCCCACGGCCATGGAAGCAATAATCATTCCAGGGAAAATCAAAGAAGTACTGCCTGAGGGCCTCCCAGTCTGCGGCTCCAAAATGCCACAGACGACGTTTCCCTGGAGGGTCCGCAGGCCGTACTGGAGCGATAGTACAGGTTAAGGTAATAAGGTTGTGATCGGAGGAGCCCAATGGAGAGAAAAGATTAACAGAGTAAGCAGAAGGATTAGTTGTGAGGAAGAGGTCAAGTATGTTGGAGCTCTCTCCAAGGCGGTCAGGGATACGGGTAGGGTGCTGTACAAGCTGCTCTAGGTCATTAAGGATAGAAAAGATGTAGGCTTGTTCACCAGGTGGATCAGTGAAAGGAGAGGAGAGCCAAAGGTGGTGGTGAACATTGAAATCTCCAAGAATGGAGATTTCAGAGAAAGGAGAAATGGATAGAATGTGTTCCATCGTAGAAGTAAGATAGTCGAAGAATTTTTGATAGTAGAATTAGGGGATAAGTAAACAGCACAGATAAATTTAGTCAGAGAATGACAGGAAAGCCGAAGCCAGAGTGTGGAGAATTCAGAAGAATCAAGTTCAGGAACACGAGAGCAAGATAAGTCGTTGCGTATGTATACACAACAGCCACCTTTGGCTTTGAAATGAGTATAGAGAAAGTAGGAGGATACAGAAAAGGGTTTGCTGTCAGTTGCCTCAGACAGCTGAGTCTCCGTTAGAAAAAGAAGGTGAGGTTTAGAGGAGGAGAGGTGGTGCTCAACAGAGCGAAAGTTAGAGGAAAGGCCGCGAATGTTGCAGAAATGAAGAAGAGAGTCAGACAGTGGTTCCAGGCACCTCGAGTCGTCACCGGGAGAGGGGCAGATGGTGGGGGCATTTATGGTCCCCCCCCCCTGGGGACTCCGAGGCTTGGTAAAACGACGCCATTTTGGGTAAATTTTGAATAGGAAGTGTAGTGTGTACTGTGCATGTAGTTTGGTGAAGATCTATCTATCTATCTATATACCTAGGCTGCTTCCCCCAAGGAAAGGGAGGTAGCCGAGACAGGACGACTCACTCTCCATTTACTCATCCATTCAAACACATTCATTCGCATCTTAGCCCCAAAGGGGAGAACGGACAGATCCTCACTGCATCACACCGCACAAGGGTCAACTGCGCAATGCAAGCAGTGACATCCACAGCAGGGCCCGACAGCAGAACTGGTTTACCCCTGCCACATCATAACAGACCCATCCCCTTACCCGCACCTGACCTGACTAGCTGATCAGACCAAATGCGGGAGAATATCCCCTCAGGGCTGCGTCATCACTTATTCATTCACAATTTCTCTCCATTTATTTCTGTCACGCACAGCCACTCTTCCTTGCTCAATGGACATCCCTCTCGCATCCAGCACTCTCTTCACACTGTCCATCCATCCTATTCGTGGTCTTCCTCTCAGCCTTACACCTCTCACATCAGATCTAGTTATCTTTTTCACCAATCGCTCATTATCCATTCTCTCCATATGCCCAAACCATTGCAACACCCTCTGCTCAACTCTACCAGCCATCTCCCGAACAACTCCAGTTCTCCTTCGCACTTCATCATTTCGCACTCGATCCATACGCGTCACTCCACACATACTCCTCAGACATCTCATCTCCATTACATTCAAACTTTTCCTCTCTGCTACACCCATATTCCATGTTTCAGCCCCATATAACGCAGTCGGTACCACAACACCCTCATACAGCCTTCTCTTTACATCCATTCTAAGCGAACAACATTTAAACACTTTTTCATTCCTCCCAGCACCTTTCCTACTTCATTAATTCTAAACTTCACTTCTGCATCTATTCTTCCATCCACAGCAACATGTGACCCTAGATATTTAAAACAATCTACCTCCTCAAGCAACTCACCATTCAAAACTATATTCATCCCCCTACCATCTATCAACCTCGTACACTTCATCACTTTACTCTTATTCTCATTTACTTTCAATTTCCTCCTTTCACACACCCTTCCAAACTCCTCTACCAACTGTCTCAATTTCTCCTCTGAATCAGTCACCAATGCAGTATCATCTGCAAACAGCAGTTGCTTCAGATTCCACTCTCCTCCATCAACATTTACCAGACTCAGACCACCTAAAACTCTTGCATTCACCTCCCTTACAACACCATCCATGTAAATATTAAACAACCAAGGCGACATCACACATCCCTGTCGCAGCCCCACTCTCACGGGAAACCAATCACTCACAGCATTTCCCACTCTTACACACGCTCTACTATTTACATAAAACTTTTCACCCCTTTTAGTAACCTACCATCAAGTCCATACAATCTTAAAACAGTCCACAAAGCCTCCCTATCAATTCTATCATACGCTTTCTCTAAATCCATAAATGCCCAAAACACATCCTTGCCTTTCGCTAAATACTTTTCACACACTTGTCTCACAGCAAACACCTGATCAACGCATCCCCTCCCTCTCCTAAAGCCACACTGCTCATCACTAATCACTCCCTCTGTACCCTCTCTAACTCTCATAATTAACACTCTACCATACACTTTACCTACAACACTCAACAGACTTATACCCCTAAAGCTAGTACATTCATACTTATCACCCTTGCCTTTATACAATGGGACCACACAAGCACTTGCCCAGTCAATTGGCACCATACCTTTCTCAAAGCACACATTCAATAATCTTACTAACCAGTCAACAATAGTCACTCCACCACCCTTCAGGCATTCCACAGCACACCCATCCATACCTGCAGCTTTCCCTGTTTTCATCTCCTTTACTGCCTTCTCCACTTCCTCCTTCGTGATCAAAGAATCATTCAACTCTCCCAACACATTTATTCCTTGCACCCTTCTATCTGCCACAATCTCAGCCACGTTTTCCTCCTCTACATTTAACAATCTTTCAAAATACTCTGCCCATCTCTTCCTTACTGCATCCATCTCAATTAACATCCTTCCATCCTCTGCTTTTACTCGTTCTTCCTTCCCAGACTCTCCCTTTCGCACCCTTTTCACCTCCTTCCAAAACATTTTCTTATTCTGTTGAAAATTCTCTGTCAGCCGCCTACCCCACCTCTCATCTGCTGCCACTTTAGCATCACGCACAGCCCTTCTCGCTCTATTCCTCTTTTCCTTATACCTTTCATATGACATCTCATCCTTCCTCTGCAGCCACACTTCATATGCACGTCTCTTCTCAGCCACAGCCATACTTACTTCCTCGCACCACCATTCACTTCCTTTTCTTACACCACCACCCACACGTCTCACACCACACACCTCTTCTGCATGCCCCACCACAGCACTCTTAAACAACTGCCATTCCTCCTCCACACTGCCATTTTCCTGATCTTTCACTGCGTTCCTCTCATCTTTCAATTTCTCCTGATACTCTATCTTTTTCTCTCTTTTATCCAACTCACTCACTTTCAAAACCTCCCTGCCACACCTAACCCTCCTAGCTCTCACCCATCTCTTACCTACTCTTAACTTTCCCTCCACCAGGTAGTGGTCAGACATACCTCCACCCTCCCCTCTCAGAACTCTCACATCCAACAATCTTCCTATTACATTCCTAGACACAACCACATAGTCCATCAAGGCTCTATCAACAACCCTTCCACCCTCGTGTCTCACCCATGTATACTTATAAATATCTTTCTTCTCAAACAGCGTATTCCCAATCACCATCTCTCGCTCAACACACATCGCTATCATTCGTTCCCCATTTTCATTTCTTCCAGGCACACCATGCATACCAACTACGCCTTCAACTGCTACATTTCCCACTCTAGCATTCAGATCTCCCCTCATTACCACATTCACATTCGCTCCAAAACTCTGCAGACACTCATCAACATCATTCCAGAAAGACTCCCTCTCTTGTTCATCCCTTTCACTACCAGGCCCATATGCACTCACAAACACCCACAACTCACGTTCAAATTTCGCTTTCACCCACATCAGTCTCGATGACACCTCCTTCCATTCAATCACACACTGCTGCACTTCCGGACTCACTAACAAGGCCACACCTTCTCTTGCCCTTCCTCTATCAACACCTGACAATCTTCCATTCACACTTCCAAACATATATTCCCCCTTCCCTTTCATCTTCGTTTCACTCAAAGCTAACACATCCAACTTTCTTCTCACAAACATTCTCCCAATCTCCTCCCTTTTAGCCTCAATCGTACTACATCCACGCACATTCATAGACCCAATCTTCAGGGTACGGGGATAACTCCATCCCCCATCCCTTTCTCTGGCCTGTCTCTTTTTAGGAACTAAAAAAACAGAGGAGGGGGTCCCTAGTCCCCTCACCCCGCCCCTTTTAGTCGCCTTTTACGACACGCAGGGAATACGGTGGCAGTATTCTTCCTAACACAACCCGGCCGCAGAGTAGTAGCACCACCCCATAGTGCGGCCAGGTTGTGTCCCCCCCGCCACAGGGGGGTTGGTGAAGATAGTTAGAGAAATTTGTACTGGAGAGCATGCTGGCCTACTCTCTGTGTAACTGAGACACTGAAAAAGTTCAGCAAAGGTGGATGGTCAGGAACTAGTCCTGAGGGCTGATGAAACGGGAGCTCCAGCACTCCCTGTCATCGGCTTTCCATCCACCTCGGGAGTACTGCCCTGCTCGACTGGTGCTACAGTCTACTCCTCACTTTTGTAGCTTATTTCACGTAGCTCAGTGGCAAAGAAAGACTGCTATGGCCCTACATCCCCTTCGTAGCACTTCTTCGTGACTAGCATCATACTCTAGTGGGATGTATAATTATTACAACTGGGCATTCAAGATGGAGAGGTGACAGTTTTAGGACAAGATAAATGAACAGAGTAAATGAGAGTATGTTGATGAGATACAGGGGAAGGAGGCCAAGGATGAGGTGGAGGGACAGGGTATGTTGATGAGATACAGGGGAAGGAGGTGGAGGGACGGGGTAGACATAATGAGAGTATGTTGATGAGATATAAGGAGAGTATGTTGATGAGATATAGGGGAAGGAGGCCAAGGATGAGGTGGAGGGACGGGGTGGAGGGACGGGGTGGAGGTATAGCAGTTTGGGTGGTGTGGGTAAGAGGGACGGGGTATGTTGATGAGATACAGGGGAAGGAGGTGGAGGGACGGGGTAGAGGTATAGGAATATGGATGGTGTAAGAGGGAGGACAGCGTGATGGCAGAGGACAGAACGAGATATAATGTTGATGAGATACAGGGGAAGGAGACCAAGGATGAGGTGGAGGGACGGGGTAGAGGTATAGGAATATGGATGGTGTGGGTAAGAGGGAGGGCAGCGTGATGGCAGAGGACAGAGTGAGATATAATGTTCATGAGATGCAGGGGAAGGAGACCAAGGATGAGGCGGTGATTTTGTTCGTGGCCACCCCTTCCGAGATGATGCGTCTGGCAAAGGTAGATAGAGTGATAGATAGCTTTGTGTGATAGAGCAATAGATAGACTGATAGATAGCTTTGTGTGATAGAGCAATAGATAGACTGATAGATAGCTTTGTGTGATAGAGCAATAGATAGACTGATAGATAGCTTTGTGTGATAGAGCAATAGATAGACTGATAGATAGCTTTGTGTGATAGAGCAATAGATAGACTGATAGATAGCATTTTGTTTTTTCCGTTTGGTGTGTGTGTTTTAATACAAGGAAGGTTTAATACAAGGAAGGTTTAATACAAGGAAGGTTTAATACAAGGAAGGTTTAATACAAGGAAGGTTTAATACAAGGAAGGTTTAATACAAGGAAGGTTTAATACAAGGAAGGTTTAATACAAGGAAGGTTTAATACAAGGAAGGTTTAATACAAGGAAGGTTTAAGACAAGGAAGGTTTAAGACAAGGAAGGTTTAATACAAGGAAGGTTTAATAC
Source organism: Coenobita brevimanus (assembly GCF_032717465.1). Classification (NCBI taxonomy): domain Eukaryota; kingdom Metazoa; phylum Arthropoda; class Malacostraca; order Decapoda; family Coenobitidae; genus Coenobita; species Coenobita brevimanus. The sequence goes on from NW_027642947.1 coordinate 68,513, forward strand.
AAGGAAGGTTTAAGACAAGGAAGGTTTAAGACAAGGAAGGTTTAATACAAGGAAGGTTTAAGACAAGGAAGGTTTAATACAAGGAAGGTTTAAGACAAGGATGTTTTAAGACAAGGACGTTTTAAGACAAGGAACAGTTTAGGTGAAGCTACAGTATGTGGTGAAAGTTTTTTGGCGTATCAGATAGAGCCAGGATTCCGTGGGCTTCAGTGATGAGTGAATGGCAGCGTGGTCCCTTGGATTGGGCAAACTTGGGCTTTCTGGACGTTGCCATTCCTTGCCCTGCCTTGGGGTGGGAAAGGAGGTCCAGATGAAGATGATGATGAACAGTTTTAATACAGGGAAGAACGTACCAAAGGCCAGAATGAATCCCACAAGATTGTTCCCTGCCAGAAAAAGTACAAACAAACTAACAGAGGCCAGTTCAAGATGCGTTAGTATTATACTGTATTCTTTCTACTAGAGTTGGTTTGTTTTCATATGATGGAACTGTGTCACTCCCACACCTTGAGCAGTATGTCGTTGCATGATAAACCTTAGTAATGGTGTAGGAATGAATCTCCTTGGTTACCAGTCAAATCCACCGGCCTATCTAACCACATTTGGCCATCAACTAAGCTATAAGAGGTTAGGGATCTGTGTCAGGTGAAGGCACACTGACTGTATTAGATATTTTACTCAGCATGGCAGGCTGTTCTATACCTATTCCTGCCATGCTGAGTATTAGATATTTTACTCAGCATGGCAGGCTGTTCTATACCTATTCCTGCCATAGTCATTATTTCATCTTCGATCTCCATCTCATTCTTGGCCTCCCCCTCCTCCACCTCACTCATATACATACCCTCATAGTCCATTTCTCATTATCCATTCTCTCTACATAGCCCAACCATATCAGGATACTTCTAACACACACACACACACACACACACACACACACACACACACACACACACACACACACACACACACACGCACACACACACACCAATACCGCAAGACTTCTTTATTTCCTTATAATAATGTCTGCCTGTGTGTACATGTAATTCCACATGTAACTCGTGTCCACTGTCGCACTGTTGGCTTGTCATTCCAGCAGAGTCCAAGTTTTACTATCTATCTATCTATCTATCTATTGCCAGACGCCGTAATCCCGTAGGGGGTAGCCATTTGACTGAGTTATTTGTTTTACAGGGAGGGACACTAACCCTCCACCAACCTACTTGACACGAAGGGAGCACGTATGGTTTGGTTGTATGGTTACCACCCAGCGTTGTAAATGTTTTTTTTGCCATATGTTAAAATGGCCAGCACAGTAGGCATTATTATTATTATTATTATTATTATTATTACTATTATTATTATTATTATTGATATTCACCACTGCATTGCTTGTCAGTGTGTTCAGGGCCTGGGTCAGCTTCCTTCCCCGCTGTACTCTTTCTTACACTTCCTCACCTACACCTGCGTCCTTGTTGCTCCCTGTCATCTGTCCATCATGCAGTGCTGCCCCATCAGGAACGTAGGGCCCGGGGGCTGGTCTACTCAGTGCTGACATTGAAGGCCAGGCTGACCCACCTCATTGGCCCCTGAGTGGCATTGACAACACAATAACCCCTAACCTTACCTTGGCTGTAAACCCCTGCAGCCCCAGCCAGTTGGTATACCCTAACCCACTAACCTTGCCTTGGCTGTAAACCCCTGCAGCCCCAGCCAGTTGCTGTATACTAACCCACTAACCTTGCCTTGGCTGTAAACCCCTGCAGCCCCAGCCAGTTGGTATACCCTAACCCACTAACCTTGCCTTGGCTGTAAACCCCTGCAGCCCCAGCCAGTTGCTGTATACTAACCCACTAACCTTGCCTTGGCTGTAAACCCCTGCAGCCCCAGCCAGTTGGTATACCCTAACCCACTAACCTTGCCTTGGCTGTAAACCCCTGCAGCCCAAGCCAGTTGCTGTATACTAACCCACTAACCTTGCCTTGGCTGTAAACCCCTGCAGCCCCAGCCAGTTGGTATACCCTAACCCACTAACCTTGCCTTGGCTGTAAACCCCTGCAGCCCCAGCCAGTTGCTGTATACTAACCCACTAACCTTGCCTTGGCTGTAAACCCCTGCAGCCCCAGCCAGTTGGTATACCCTAACCCACTAACCTTGCCTTGGCTGTAAACCCCTGCAGCCCCAGCCAGTTGCTGTATACTAACCCACTAACCTTGCCTTGGCTGTAAACCCCTGCAGCCCCAGCCAGTTGGTATACCCTAACCCACTAACCTTGCCTTGGCTGTAAACCCCTGCAGCCCCAGCCAGTTGGTATACCCTAACCCACTAACCTTGCCTTGGCTGTAAACCCCTGCAGCCCCAGCCAGTTGGTATACCCTAACCCACTAACCTTGCCTTGGCTGTAAACCCCTGCAGCCCCAGCCAGTTGGTATACCCTAACCCACTAACAACCAGGAGTCATGTATGGTTACCACCCAGCGTAGTAAAGGATATCTAGGGTTACAGTAAACTAGGTAACTTATTGAAGGCAGTCATGTATGGTTACCACCCAGCGTAGTAAAGGATGTCTAGGGTTACAGTAAACTAGGTAACTTATTGAAGGCAGTCATGTATGGTTACCACCCAGCGTAGTAAAGGATGTCTAGGGTTACAGTAAACTAGGTAACTTATTGAAGGCAGCCATGTATGGTTACCACCCAGCGTAGTAAAGGATGTCTAGGGTTACAGTAAACTAGGTAACTTATTGAAGGCAGTCATGTATGGTTACCACCCAGCGTAGTAAAGGATGTCTAGGGTTACAGTAAACTAGGTAACTTATTGAAGGCACTCACGCTGTGTTTCCTAACCAGTCATCGTCACTGTAGTTCTGTCACCGTAACTTACGTCAGATTTTCGTCCTTTTGTATCTTATTTCACACAGCTCAGTGGCGGAGGAACACAATGCTGTGTCTCTTAGCCATTCCATAGCACTTATTCGTGACTAGCATCATACTGTGTCTCTTAGCCATTCCATAGCACTTATTCGTGACTAGCATCATACTGTGTCTCTTAGCCATTCCATAGCACTTATTCGTGACTAGCATCATACTGTGTCTCTTAGCCATTCCATAGCACTTATTCGTGACTGGCATCATACTGTGTCTCTTAGCCATTCCATAGCACTTATTCGTGACTAGCATCATACTGTGTCTCTTAGCCATTCCATAGCACTTATTCGTGACTAGCATCATACTGTGTCTCTTAGCCATTCCATAGCACTTATTCGTGACTAGCATCATACTCTAGTGTTAATCTCTGGCTACAACTCAGCATTCAAATTATAGTGATGGCAGTTTTAGGCCAAGTCAATGTAGAATGAGTATAGCAGTCGCTGACTTCATTCCTCTCAAAGACCATAACTTTAGTCTTTGCTGTATGTAGTTTCAGATTTCCTTTCATACACTCACTTCCAGACTCATTAACTAGGTCTAATATGCAGAATAAATCGCTAAGCAAGATGAGTTAGGAATTCACACCATATACCATACATACCATATACCATACACACCATATACCATACATACCATATACCATACATACCATATACCATACACACCATATACCATACACACCATATACCATACACACCATATACAACACATCTAATTATAGCCAATAAAAAGTCTATACGGTACATAGTCAGATCAATTGGAAAAGTATATACATTCCTGTGAAACATTATTAAAGTGTAGTAGTAGTAATTGTAGATGTTAAGAGTATGTATGCAAGTTTGTGTGTGTGTGTGTGTGTGTGTGTGTGTGTGCTGTGAGGGTATTGAATTAATAAGTGCCAGTATACACGCGTGTGGTGATTAACTCCATGTTTAATTAATAGGTATACATGCTTATTTCCTCTGTCTCATTTCAGCACACTCACTGCCATCCCCACGCCCACACCAACAGCCTGAGCCGTCTCCGCAACACACAAGGACCTGCAGGTGAGTTGGCAGTGTATTAAAGGCACACACACACACAGACACACACACACGCACACACACACACACACACACACACACACACACACAATCATCATCATCATCATCCAGGTGTAAGATCATGAGTAATTAGCTAAAGTGGCATAGTGGGCTTCCTAACACCCATCCTTTAGCGATTTATTCTGCCTATAAGACCTCAACATCGTCTTGTTTATTAATTATATGGTTTTGATATAATTAAGTTTACGTCAATAATGCTGCATAAAGATACTGAGGTGTGGAGTGCAGAATAAGTTGCCAAGGTAGAGGTGTTACGAAGTAAAGGCCAGCTGGCATTCCACCGTGAGTCTGCGTTGCCATGGATACCATAGGCCTTCCCTCCAACAGGACCGTCCGTGTCATCAGTTCTTCGGCTGGGGGGGGGAAATTCCGTGGAAGCTGTTTTCAATAATCCAGTTGTACAGTTCTCTGGCTCTATTTAGCGTTTGTGTGTAAAGGGTAACGACTTGGCATCCAGCGGTGTTATAGACATTCTAATAAAGGCTCAGGAATATTGTACATGTTTTATTTTTATGTAACGATTATGTATTATCTGAGATCTCAGAAAAAAAATCATTATTCCGAATAAGCCCAGATTAAAATCCAAAGCATTTGATCAGTAAATATATCATTATATAACGAACAGCACGTCAGAAACGCCATTTTGCCCTCATCTGTTCAAGCACCCCATTGAATCCGGATTCCCCACCCCCCTCCCATTTAGGAACCCCTGAGAGAGAGAGAGAGCGATGTGCCCCTCATCCTGTCTCCTCGGTGGCCCACATAAAACTGACGATATTTCCACAAACGTAACATCCATGTGTGTGTGTTTGGTACAGGGGAGTGGGTACAGAATCATTACAACACTGGCATCATTTATGTATCGCGTTTATACCTAAATAAGTATATTAAAGGCAAAAGTATTGGTGTTACAGTGGTGCCAAGTTAAACAGCAATACTGTCATCCCACATCGGTCTGACAAGCAAAGGAAAGCAACTCAGGTTTGTGGTTCAAGGGATATTGAAGGCTTATATTGTCAAAGTAATGCGTCAAACATTATTATGTTACTGTCTTTACCACTAAGCCACTTATGTCGTAAACCATTGAATTATTATGTTACTGTCTTTACCACTAAGCCACTTATGTCGTAAAACATTGAATTATTATGTTACTGTCTTTACCACTAAGCCACTTATGTCGTAAATCAAGCGCACGCTCCCAAAACAACAAATATTTTTGTGCCAGTTGAGTCTGCGTTGCCATGGAAACCACTCGTTTTCCCGCCAACAGAGCGACGCCTGTCATCCTGTCTCCTCGGTGGCCAACATAAAAATGACGATATTTCCATTATTTTATCTTTTACGGCTGTTTCTTTGGGGCAGGAGGGTGGGTGTATGGATAGTACAATACTTACACCACTTATTTATTGCAGACGTTGAGGATAAAGATTATTTACAGCAAAATAATATGCTACACAGTGTTCTCAAGTATAATAAGACCAGTAGCCTGCCGAGTCAATCTTAACTCATAGCAAAATTACTGAGGCTTCTTGTTTTTAGTCAACTTAGGGTTCATGAAAGTTTAATATTTTAATAACGACTATTTTTATGCCATTTCCCTTAATTGTATAACTACTCCTATTATAATAAAATCAAATTTGGTAAATGGCCAGCACACCTAGATCTGGGAACTGCGTGGTGTTGTGAGACCTCGAGGTGTTGGTTGAACTGACAAATGTCTTTGGTCGAGCTGATTCATTGATTCAGTTCAACGAGGTTAGATAACCTGCGTGTTTGAACTACACTCTCCTATGACTTTATTTTCACACACACAGCCACAACAGCACATCAGTACGGTTAATTACCATATATTATCAGCGCCAAACACCTCAAGCAGCGTTAAAAAACAACCCCTGTTGTGGATCTTGCTGCTGAAATTATGAAGCTAGAATCTGCAGTCTTTGGCATCCATGTTGGGCCAGGGAGACCAACGCAACACAGAAATTACAAGAGTGATATCTTGGCGATTTCTTTCATTTAAGAGATAATTTTGTGCTATTGCTTGTATAGGCCAAGAGGCCAGTGTGTACCATCTTTAGGCGGACTACCAGCCTCCAGAATGACCTAATAATGATACAAGAGACAAACTTAGATCAGCCAATTAGTTACTTGCAAGGGTTTCTCTTCTTAGTGTTACAACTTGACACTCTCACCAACAACACCCTAAAAATGACGTCATAATTAAAATAATTTTACCTTAGCGCCGTTGATCTATTTTGTATTATTCTTATCAACTGATGTGACTGATAAACTTGCCAATTTGGGTGTAGTTATGTAGTGAAGTTAAGGCAGACATCAAGTGCACATTAGCACCACATTAGCTGACGTGACACATTAAGTTCTAACAAAATATGACGTAATATTCATAACATTTCTCACCTTTACCTGTGTACAGGAGCCTTTTGTTTTCACTGGT
>NW_027642947.1:80000-107500 GCF_032717465.1 Coenobita brevimanus
CTCAGTGCCAACCTCCTCCTCCTCTCCCTCAGTGCCAACCTCCTCCTCCTCCCCCTCAGTGCCAACCTCCTCCTCCCCCTCAGTGCCAACCTCCTCCTCCTCTCCCTCAGTGCCAACCTCCTCCTCCTCCTCCCCCCTCAGTGCCAACCTCCTCCTCTCCCTCAGTGCCAACCTCCTCCTCCTATCCCTCAGTGCCAACCTCCTCCTCTCCCTCAGTGCCAACCTCCTCCTCTCCCTCAGTGCCAACCTCCTCCTCCTCCCCCCCACTCCCAACCACCTCCTCCCCCTCAGTGCCAACCTCCTCCTCCTCTCCCTCAGTGACAACCTCCTCCTCCTCCTCCCCCTCAGTGCCAACCTCCTCCTCTCCCTCAGTGCCAACCTCCTCCTCCCCCTCAGTGCCAACCTCCTCCTCTCCCTCAGTGCCAACCTCCTCCTCCTCCCTCAGTGCCAACCTCCTCCTCTCCCTCAGTGCCAACCTCCTCCTCTCCCTCAGTGCCAACCTCCTCCTCCTCCTCCCCCTCAGTGCCAACCTCCTCCTCCCCCTCAGTGCCAACCTCCTCCTCCTCTCCCTCAGTGACAACCTCCTCCTCCTCCTCCCCCTCAGTGCCAACCTCCTCCTCTCCCTCAGTGCCAACCTCCTCCTCCCCCTCAGTGCCAACCTCCTCCTCCCCCTCAGTGCCAACCTCCTCCTCTCCCTCAGTGCCAACCTCCTCCTCTCCCTCAGTGCCAACCTCCTCCTCTCCCTCAGTGCCAACCTCCTCCTCTCCCTCAGTGCCAACCTCCTCCTCCTCCTCCCCCTCAGTGCCAACCTCCTCCTCCCCCTCAGTGCCAACCTCCTCCTCTCCCTCAGTGCCAACCTCCTCCTCTCCCTCAGTGCCAACCTCCTCCTCCTCCTCCCTCAGTGCCAACCTCCTCTCCCTCAGTGCCAACTTCCTCCCCCCTTCCACTTCTTGTTTTCCCCCCTCCCCATCTCCTCCTCGTCCCCCCTCCCCCTTCTCTTCTTCCCCCCTTCCCCATCTCCTCCTCCTCCTCCTTCCCCCTTCTAATCTCACCTCTCCCTCAGTGCCAGCCTCCTCATTGTCCCTTCTCCTCCTCCTCGTCATCATCATCACCCCCTCCGTCTCTTCTTTCCCCTTTCTCCCCTCTTCCCCTCGACCTTGTCATCATACTCCCCCCTCCTTCTCCTTCCCCCACCCCCTTTTCCCCTCCCCCACCCCCCTCATCCTCCTCTTCCCCCACCCCCCTCATCCTCTCCCCACCTCCCTCATCCTCCTCCCCACTTCCCTCATCCTCCTCACCCCCCTCAACCTCTTCATCCTTCCCTTCTGCCCCTCGTCCCCCGTCCTCTTCCACCCCTAAAACTCCTCCCCCTCATCCTCGTCCCCTCTCCCCCCCCTCCTTTTCGTCCCTTCCTCCTCCTCCTCGTCTCTTCCTCCTCCTCCCCTCCGTCCCCTCCTCCTCATCCCCTCTCCTCTCCCTCTTCATCTCCTCTCTGTCCCCTTTTCCTCCCCCTCATCCCCCCTCCTTCTCGTCCCCTCTCTTCCCCCTCATCCTTGTCCCCCTCCTAATCCTCTTCTCTCTCCTAGTCCTCTTCCCCTTCCCAAGCCTCTTTCCCCTCCTGATCCTCTTCCCCATCCTAATCCTCGCCTCCTCCTAATCCCTCTTCCTCGTCCCTCCTCTTCCACGCTGTTTTATGTTTAACCTTTTTTATGTAGTCTTTTTTCAATAATATTTTCTCCTGTGCAAATAAAGTCGTCTTCTATGTGTTTTAATTCCGAAATATGCGAGAGCGAGAAATAAATTTGGTGAGCTGCAGGATTGAGCAACAGGGCATCATAAGGCCCGGGTGTTGAGCAGTGGTACAAGCTTGCAGTTGTTGCCACCAGGTGGCAGCACCAGTCTTGTCAGGAACAGCAAAACATAAGACCCTTTCCCTGTGCAACCAAAGATACTGTAGTTCAAAGAATGACCAATAGATGGCAGCACTAACAGTGTCTGGTGCTGCCATCTATTGGTCATTCTTTGAACTATTGTTGGTTGCACAGGGAAGGGGGCTTATGTTTTGCTGTTCCTGACAAGACTGGTGCTGCCATCTGGTAGAAAATATGTGAACTAATTGTACCAGTGGTGCCATCTGGTAGAAAATATGTGAACTAATTGTACCAGTGGTGAACACCAAGGCGTCATTCCCCCCTGTTCATCCCTGGGCCTGGTAAGTATTGTCTTGTACACTACTACAGAGGATACAGAAAACAGGGTAGGTAGTATTGCCACCACTTTATTTTGTACTCCAGTGTTACACACGTTACATTCAAGGTACATTGTATATGAGGTTCAGGGCTGTGAAAAAGCATGTAAATAATGAAGGGAAAATGTTAATGGAGAGAGAGAGTCAGGGAGGGGGGGGGGGTTCTTTTCACAATTCATAACTCCCCCAAAAAGGCAAAGATGCTTCTGTGGACTCCGCCACGCCATATCAAAATATCAGACTGGATGGTTGTAGTGGTGGTAGTGGTAGTATAGCAAGTTCAGCTGAAATGTTAACCCAGTGGACTGCAGGCTAAAATTGTGTATCTTGTTTCTTTGGCCAGTCTCGATAATGATAAAGGGAGAGACGACATGCCAAGGAGGGGGTGGGAGGGCAGGATACTGATAGGATGACGGGGGTATGGGATATGGGCAGGAAAGCTGAGACAGTTTAGTGATAAATTACTGGTGATGGGGTGGGAAAATAGTAGTCAGCAGTACACAATAATTCCAACCTGCAGTCCACTGGGTTCACATTTCACATGAACTACTACTACTACTGCTACTACTACTACTACTACTAAACCATCCAGTATTATATCTTCATATGGTGTGGGTGAGTGCACGGAAAGCATTTTGTATTTTTCTGGGTCATAAATTGAGGAAAGACCCCCCCCCCCACCTGTAATGCTCTCTGTGACATCCATCTCCCCTTATCACACTTGTCTCCCCCTTGATACTCTCTCTCTCTCCTTTTATGTACCCCCTCTCCCCTTATACGTACATTCCCCCCCTCTCTCTCTCTCTCACACACACATCCCATCTTTCCTTATATGTACCCTCTCTGTCTCTCTCTCTCTCATATTCCTTCATAATACATCTCCCCCTTATCACGCACACACAACCCCATCATATCTCCCCTTCTGTTTACCCTGCACTGCCTAAGGGGGTAAACTTTTAACATACAGTAAAGGTCTAACTAAACAGTGTGGGGCAGCTATATACTGTTTCTACAATTTGTAACACTAAAGATGCCACTGCAATATACTGGTAATTATTTGGCCTCAATATATACAGTATATATATTCTTGAGTGTAAAAATCTGTAAGTTTTGATGTCTTTATTCTTGAGTGTAAAAATCTGTAAGTTTTGATGTCTTTCCCTATGCTGTTATTATTATTTTGCCGCAAGTTTGAGTAGTGGCACCTTTAGTGTTACATTATACACTACTACTGACATTATACAGTGATACAGAACAATGTTACAACTGACTGACAATACCAACACCACACAGGGCTGTACTCCACAGTACTTAGCACAAGAATGAAAGACTGAAATTTAGGCCAAGTTAAGGTAAAAGGGGTATTGACAGGCAACTGAAACAAGATTTTTAAAATGTACATATAAGAGTTTATTTTTACAAAATGATTTACTATACATACAGTATATGGTACATGGATATACTCTCTTCACCTTAACTTGGCCCAATTTTCATAATTCTGTAGCACAATTTCTTGTAGTTCAATGCAAGAAACTCATCATTTTCATAGCACTTCCTCATGTCTAGCACAATATTCCAGGTAATCTCGTTACAACTACTGTACAAAGAATTTTAGGCCAAGTTAGAGTAAAAATAATATAGTAATATTACTTGTGCATTCAGACAAACTGTTATTCTGACATTCTTTGAAGCTTTTGTGGATCTATTTTATACTAACTTATTCAGGCCATCACAAGAAACTAATGGCAAACTGACTGGCTTTTGCAGTGTTGTCTCTGAAAGCAAACATTTTATGTCCCATACTGAATGGCCTCTGTACAAGTTTAATGTGAAGTACAGAACTTAAAAGCTACTTTAATTTTTTGCCTGCATGCATCAGTCACTTAATATGAATTAACTGCTGGTAATAGCTTTAGAAAATTGTCCACCTGATGCAAAGTTTAATAGAAATTGACATAATGGAGCATTTAGAAAAAGGTCCACTGATCCAGCTCTACTCATGTGTGTCTAAGAAACATGTTAAGCATTAAGCACAAGTTTGTTCTTTTTATATGTATTACAGGCCTAACCTGGGATTTAGAAAGGAAAAAAAATGCAGCATTGATAGTCCTGCCCACACACAAAACCTTCAATTTAAAATGTCCTGTACATAATTATTATAGTCCAGTTCAATCAATATACAACCATTTATATGTACAGCACACACCTACAGTACAGTAAGTGCATGACCACTGTCTACCTATGGTCAATAAATAAAACTTCGGCAAGTGATGTTATGACGGATGATGGAAGCTGTGAGTTGCGGAGCTTGGACAACAGGAACAGTGGATTGCTGCAGCCTGGTAGGGAGAGAGAAACTGTTACTAGAGTAATAAGCAAAATAACTACTTAGGAAGAGATACAGTATTAGGAAGTTTCCATAACTGATGACAACATGGGACATAGTTTTTTGCCCCAGCCCAATCCTACATCACACCCAACTTTTTTTTTTTTTAATCAGCACAAAAAGATATTATCATGGTTGGTGGGGGCGCTCACCATCCACTCACTCGATGTTGTGCTGCTCTAGGGTGACTGCCTATTCCTCTCTTCCTTCCTTCCTCTTCTATCTTTCATTGCCTCATTCTTTCCTCTTCCTTCTGTCTATGGGTGATTCTACACTGATTGACAAGCCAAATGGTTTCCTGTACACCAGGAAACCATTTACTATGCAGGGTGGAGTCTTTCTGTTTCTGGATCCTACCTAACCCAATCTCTTTTAGTGAGGTTAGGGTAGTAAGGATGATTATTAAAAAAATAATAAATAAATAATCATCCATCCATCATCCAATCCTATGTTGTCCCATGAGAAGCATAGGAGCCCGGGGCTAGGCACGTTGGTCCTGACATTTAAGATGAGAGTGACCAGCTTCACTTATCCCTGAGTAGCATTACATAAGCATTAAACCCCAACCATCCCTTGGATATAAACCTTAACTGGATCAATCCAATTGAAGCACCTTAACTACTCACTAAACCACCAGGCACCATAATATGGTTATATGGTCACCACCTAGCATAGTAATTGGTTTCCTGGTGTACAGGAAACCATTTGGCTTGTCACTCAGTGTAGAGTTACCCATAGGCAGAAGGAAGAGGAAAGACTCTGGGTGAGTGGCAGGACTGGGGGAGGGGGGGATGGCTAAGGCCCATAGTCTCCTCAGTTAAAGAAACTCCCTAGTATCTTTCCTAAATGATTGTTCTGCTTATTACTCCTTACTATCGTCTTGCGTCATTTAAATCATTACAATACCTCCGTACTCAGCATAAATGGCATACAAATTGATACTAACCAGCCCTATCCACAAATAATTAGGTAAGGAAAAGATGCTAGGCAGCTTCCTTAACTGGTAAGAATACAGAACTAGGAGTTATGCTAATACAACAACTAATGCAATTTTGTGGCCTATTACACAGGCAGCTGGAGCTACTCGGTGCCAACGAGGCAACAGTTACCAGCCTCACTTGCCCACCCCTCAAATGAAACCATTACAGCCTCCATCCAGCTGGAGCACCTCAACCCACTGAACCACCACCAGGATAGCAAATGACATGGGATGTAGTAAACCATTTCACTTGTCACTCAGGGGCACTACATGAGAGAGAGACACTGCATCAAGGAGTCAGGAGGAGATGGGGACAACATCAAGCGGAGAGAGGAAGGATGGGGACCACATTAAATAAGGAGGAGGGATGGGGACTACATCAAATAAGGAGGGGGGATGAGGATGGGGACTACAGGTAAAGAGGGGAGATGGGGACTACATCAAATAGAAAGGGGGGATGGGGGACTACATCAAATAGAGAGGGGGGATGGGGGCTACATCAAATAAGGAGGGGGGATGAGGATGGGGACTACAGGTACAGAGGGGAGATGGGGACTACATCAAATAGAAAGGGGGGATGGGGGACTACATCAAGCAGACACACTAAATGGGGGAAGAGAGGGGGGATCACTATCAAGTGGGAGGGGGAGAGGGGAGTGGATAAAGAAAAGGGATGAAGGGAGAGAGGATGACTGCACCCCCACCTTGCACTACTATTATTATTATAAGTGGGGCTGGGTGGAAGGGACTATGCTGAGTGGAGGAAGAGTCAAAAGGGAGATGGGATAACTGCTCCCCATCCTTCCACTATTATTATTATTATTTTAATAATAATTATTATTATGAGTAGGAGTAGGTGGGGGGGACTACACTGAGTGGGGAAGAGATAGACAAAAGGGAGTGAGGATGATTGCTCCCCCACCTTCCACTATTATAAATATTATTTTTATTTTGATAAAAACAATCACCATTACTATGAATTTTACAACTTTCAAAAACAAGACAAATGATGAAGAAGGAATAAGATCATTTTTAATCAAGTGGACATTAAATGTATTTTACTTAAAATAAAAACAGCTGTAACCTTCAGTACATTAATTACCTTGGGTATCAGTGGCTGTAGGAAGATCAAAAAGGGTGACTATGAAGGCACACGTAGGTGTCACCTGGCAGTCCGTCTCACCCTTAAGGTAGCTGATCACTTGCCCTCACACCTCTGTTGTGAATGGGATCAAATGAATAACTCTTGATTGGTAGGATAACTTCTGGAACAAAATGGGTTAAAAAGGAATAATCATATTGTTAAAAATTGCTCTTCCATCCATTATACAACCCTTCAGTGCCCCATCAGGAGCAAGGGTGTCTGGGTCTACTTAGTCCAGGCTGGATTATGAGGCAAGTGACCAGTTGCTCTTTCTTCAGAAAGGAAAGTGTTGGCAGTGAGGGGGTGAAGGGAGGAGGAAGAGGCTGGAACTGAGAGAGAAGATGACAAGAAAGTAGAGGAAGAAAGGGGCTGGTGCTATGAGAAAAGGGGGAGGGGGAGCTGGCATTGAGAGAGGAGAACGGAGGAGGAAGGGGCTGACAATGTGATAGAAGGAAAGGATTAGGAGTATGGAGCTGACACACACATACAACAGAGGAGGAAGAGGCTGGCACTGAGATGGAGAGGAGAGAGAGGAAGAGGCTGGCACAGATGGAATGGAGGAGGAATAAGGAGCTGGCACAGAGAGAGAGAGAAAAAAAGGGGTGGGCACAGAAATGAGGGGAAGGAGGAGGAGGCTATAAATAAGGTTGGGGGGGGGGGAAGGAAGAGTAAGGGAAGGGCACTGAGAAAGGGGTGGGGGGAGAGTGAGGGAAGGGCTCTGAGAAAGGAGGGAGAGGAGAAGGTTGCAAATGAAAGAGGGGAGGGGGGAGGAGAAGGCTCTGTGACAGATAGCGGGTGATGGTGGTGGTGGTAGGGGGGGAGGGGGAAGAAAGGGGGCTGGCACTGAGAAAAATGGGGAGAAAAAAAATACTAACACTGAAGGATGAGAAAGAGAAAGAGACGGGAGGCTGGCATTCTGAGAGGAGGAGGAGTAAGGGGTTGGCACTAAGGGAGGAAGAGTAATGAAAACTGTGTTTACTGAGTAGTTACCAGTAAAGAAGTTTCAATCCTAAGAGCAGTAACAAAAATTTTTCATTAAGTGGGTACCAATAAAACATTATACCTGACCCTTTCAGTATGATGATTTTCAAAATATTTATTTTTATTATCCACGGTCAATTTATGTTAACAGCAATTTACTCTGAAGAGTATACTAGCAGCGTCTTGGCTATGAGACATTCATCTCAGCTCAATTCGATAAAATTGTTAGAAGAATGAATTTTAAAAATATAAAATGCATCATCATACAGAAAGGTTTATGTCCAAAGCACAAAAGCTTAAACTTTGGCAGTTTCTTTAAATATACTGTACACTCATTCTTGCCAGATTATTTACTTCAGCATTATATGAACCTCCAGTGATAAGGTGTCTGAAAGCCATATTTAACTCCTCCAGTTACGTCTCTTGAAATCTTGGCTGGAGTTAAAAAATAATATAAAATAAAAAATATATTTACACCAATAAAGAAAAGATAATTTATATAATTTTTGGCTGGGTTAAGTGTCCCCCAGATTCTCCTAACTATCCATCTACCTATCATCTAATCCTGTGTAGCCCCATGAGAAGTGTAGGAGCCCAGGGTTAGGCAAGTTGGTCCTGACAATCAGGATAAGAGTGACCAGCCTCACTCATCCCTGAGTGGCATTACATGAGCAATAAACCCCATCCACCCCTTGGATATAAACCTGCACATACTCAATCCGATTGGAGCACCTTAATTACCTACTACACCACCAGGTGCCATAATTTCGTTAGATGGCTTCCTGTACATCAGGAAACCATTTACTACACTGGGTGGTGTAACCATATAACCAAATTATGACACTTGGTGGTTTAGTGGGTAATGAAGGCGTTCCAGTCAGACTGAGCCTGTGATGGTTTATATCCAAGGAGTGGTTGGGGTTTACTGCTCACGTAATGCCACTCAGATGAGTGAGGCTGGTCACTCTCATCTTAAATATCAGGGCCAACTTGCCTAGCCCAGGGCTCCTATGCTTCTCATGGGGCAATTATATAATAATAAAAACTATGCCAAAAATGACACGCCAGATTTGTCAGTAATATAAATCCACCTGTCAAACTGTGCATCATCCAGGTATCAGTGGAGGTTTGTTACTTTGTGATAAATACACAGCTGGACACAAACAAACAAAGGTAATTACATACAATGACAGCAAACACAGGCAGGTATGACTAACCCTGCATCAGCCAGGTATCGGTGTGTGACTGGAGGTGTTTACCAAGAGACAGTGCTTGTTTGGGCAACACTTAGAGGCTTTGTGTTGCTGCTGCCCCTCCACAGTGGATGATGGGCAGGCCAGGGGATGAGGGGTGACAGGGTAGAGGAAGTGGCCAGCTTGGCTGATCAGTTTCGATGCCACACTAACAATCCTGCTTGCAGGCTCAGATCTGATACTTGCCAAATGCCCTGTGGGATAACATGGCACTTTAACCCCTTCTCTGCAATTACATTGATTTTCAGTACTGTATAATCCTGCTATATACAGATGACTATATTCTGCTTGGGTAAATATAACAAACTGGAGAGGTCAGACACACCACTAGAACTGTCAGTTCATCCATAGCATCTCAATATTTCTCCCCCAATTCCTACCTAAGAAAAGGGATGAGATAGGATCCCCCTTCCTCCCCACCAGAGAGAGAGAGTATAACAATCAAACAGCATACCCAGTGACATATGCCACAGTCATTAACACATCACCTAACAATCTGATGTAATGGTTCCACCTTATAAATACAAACTGGTTAATCATATTCCCTTTAGCACTTCTTAACTCCTACTGTAACACCTACACTTACTGTATAAGTATTAGAGGTACCACTTAGCTTTTTCTCTACCATCCATACATGCACTACTCAATATGACAATATAGTTACACATACAAAACCCTAATACAAAAGAGATCCTGATGGTATGAGCAGTTACATTTATGGAAATCAGTTCGTATGAAAGAGTACATAACCTATGGGGAAAAATAGGTACTGGGGGTTTAACCACCACCAACTTACACCTGTAGTACTATCTGTACCATACAGGGCAATTTTAAACAAAAGTAAAGGTTATTATATCTAAAATACACAAACAAAATTAACATATGACTTACAATAATGGACATCTATTGTAATGGACGCATAAAGATCCCCAAGAAAAGCTATTGGAATTTAAACCACATCCTCAAACTCCTGACTCTGGCTACTGATTGCAAACAACAACTATAAACACAAGTGAAGTAACCCTTAAAGGATTAATGCTGCTGGCAATACATAGGAATAATTTAACTTACAATTGCCAGAAGCCTTAATCCTGTATGAGGTGACCAGAAACAAACTGCTTCCACATTGCCCTGTCCTTTGGCTGCCCTCCCCTTAACTCATATCCTCCTCTCTCATTTATCTTTCCAGTTCATCCTCCCATCTTACCCCCAGTCTCCCCCTCCACCTCATGCACACACACTTTCCTAGCCAGTCTCTCGTTCTTCATCTTCCCCACATGGCTAGTAATTTATGCCCTTGATTAACCCACCAGTTAACTTAAAATTATTCCCAACATGTTACCAAACTCCAGGATACTTGATATATTAATCTTGTCCCAACTGTTGTAATGTCAGGTATACACTGGCAAGTATTCATAATGGTTCCTACCCAAATAACAGCATGAACAAAGCTCCGTAAGTTTACATGAGTTTATTATATAGTGTTTGTTAACACAAAGTAAAGACAGATGTAGCACACAAGCCATTTTACAAACAATATAAGCTTAGTAAAGTATATAAAGAGGGATGCCTTCATGTGGTGTACTGGGCAGCTCCACTGCCAGGTTTGACAAACATTCCTCAGCTGTCTCCCTATCCCCAGAAAAGTGGATGGTGAACTGCAGGAGGAGGGCAGCTTCAGCCCACAGTTCACTGGGTTCACATTTCAGATGTGCTTTAGCACACTACTACATGTGTTGTGTGGTGCTGGTGCAGGATTTGTGCATTACACTGACAAAATATAATACTACATGTGTTGTGTGGTGCTGGTGCATGATGTGCATTACACTTAAATGTGTTGTGTGGTGCTGGTGCAGGATTTGTGCATAACACTGACAAAATATAATACTACATGTGTTGTGTGGTGCTGGTGCAGGATTTGTGCATTACACTGACAAAATATAATGTGTTGTGTGGTGCTGGGGCATGAGTTGTGCATTACATTGACAAATAATAAATATCACCTGTAGTGCTGCCAGCCAGTGGGGTACGGCCTGGGGCATTCCAACAGACAGGTACTTGTATACAACTGTCATAAGTGCTGCAGTGAACCCATTTTCATTGTCCTCTTCTCTCCTCTCATTGCTGCAGCCTTCAGATGACCCCAGTGACCTGGATGATGCTGAAGATGGTTTGGTTGATGCTGCCGACGATGAGGGTGATGTTACACCAACTGCCACATGTACCAGCTGAGCAGAGCAGCCACTGACCTCACTAAGTACACAGCTCTGGAAGTGTTGGGCAAGATGCAGTGTTTGACAAATAAATACCTACATCAATTCATCCCAACTCTTATTCACCATCAAGTTAAATAAGTAGACTGATGTGTCAAAGAGTGTGTAAAGTGATGCATACAAGTATGTAAAGGATTTTCACATTAGGAAAACATGAATGAACACCAAGATTATTAACATGAATGAACACCAAGATTATTAATAAAATATGCATACAAGTACATCAGATATTTTCACATAAGGAAACAAAATGGATGACGAACTGTACAGACTGAATATGCAAGGGACAATCTGTGTGGGAAGACCAAATGTGTCTGTCACAATTTACCAACCAACATACCTTAATGGTCCAACAAGCAGCTGGATCAGTTGTAAATAAAGGTGCTGGCAGGGTAGCAGCAGCAGCAGGATGAGGGGTGCTGGTTCTGATAATAGAGGTGTTGGTTCTGGTATAGCGGTGTTGGTTCTGGTATGGGGGTGGCGGCCATCTCAAAGTTTAACCGCTACACCTGCCCCAGATCCCAGCAGCCAAGCCAGGACGTCCCAGCTAGCGTGGCCTCGGGTCAAGGTGATGGGCCAATAGTGGTGGTCAGGGATGTCTGCTGCCAGGGTCACCGTGGACAGTTTACTCAAATGAAGCAGCGTTGGCACCACCACGTCGTACTGTACTTCACTCCAGGATGCACATTCCTTGAAATCTGGATGGGATGGAAGTGGAATTTGAATGTTATATACAGTACAGTAGGCTGTTTGTGTGTCAACTTTCCTGACAGTACAACATCAAAGGTCACTGCTAGTGTGTTTTTCAAAATAATCATACATGACTCCTTAAAAAGCCAACTGTCACAACGAAAATCTTCAGATTCTGAGGTAAATTGAGAGGAGAAAAAGTTTTGGCATAAAAATAAGTTGCACAGTTTCCTCTCATGTTTTTTATTTTTACCTGTAGAATGTAAACCTATCCAGACAACCAAGTCATCACCAAAACACCACCAGCACTAACACTCCCTGCCAATGTTATCAGTTCCAGGCACTTTGGCCAAGAGGAAAGTACAGTCCTCATTAGCAAATGGGAATAAGGCAGGTCCAGAAATATGGAAAAAGTACAACAGGTTATGAAGGATTCAGAAACATGGAAAGAGGGAATATGAAAGTGGCGTGATGGTGTGTCTTACCAACCATCACCTTGACATGACAGAGGCGACTGGTGTTAACGTCTACCAGCATGGCCTTGGGCTCAGCAGCCAACACACACAGATAACACAACACCTGTTAGTACACATATATTACACCACAAAGAATCACCAGCATCATCATCATTTATACCTCTTTCCCACTCCTGAATGGCATGAGTAAAATATAAATGAATAGAGTCTGGCCACATGCATGAAACAAACATTCATTCAGGCACTATTCAAGATCTCGGAATCCTGACTAAACCTCACAGACATAGGCATTCGCACATACATAAAGGTGGGCCATGGTACAGGTAATGTTTTCAATGGACTGAAAGCACAGTCATATGCCAAAACCTGCTAACTGCTTCAGAACAGTAGTTAGACAATGTTGACAGAAAAATCTGAGATTGCTTCTGCATACTCCCTCTTCTGTCTTTCCTTCATTCTTTCCTCTTCCTTCTCCCTACTGATGATTCTACACTGAGTGACAAGGCAAATGGTTTCCTGTACAACAGGAAACTATTTACTACGCTGGGTGGTAACCATATAACCAAATTATGGTGCCTGGTGGTTTAGTGGGTAATTATTGTGCTCCAATCAGATTGAGCCTAAGTAGGTTTATATCCAAGGGATGGTTGGGGTTTATTGTTCATGTAATACCACTCAGGGATGAGTGAGGTTGGTCACTCTCATCTTAAATGTCAGAACCAACTTGCCTAGCCCCAGGCTCCTACACTCCTCATGGGGTGCCATAGGACTGAATGATGGATGTCTTCTGCATATTACACCTCTTCTGCATATTACATCCCAATATCCTCGTGTTACTGATACAATTACATCAATATAATGTAAGTATCATAAAAGAGAATGTTAAGGTAGTGTAGCAGCAGCCCCAATTTCATCTGAAATGTTAACTTGTGGACTGCAGGCTAAAGTACCCCTTCTTCAGTAGTCCACCATCCACCTTTTGGGAAACAGGGAGGGAGGTGAGGGAAGTTTGCCTAACCAGGCAGTGTAGCAGACCAGTTATATCAGTGCTACCACACGAAGGCATCCCTCTACAGCACCTGTGTTAATATGGAGTATGTAACCAACTGTTACAGATGAGGTGCTAACAATGCCATCCACAACACTGCCATTATTTCACACATCAATCAAGCCTTTGAAATATGTAACAAAGTCAGTGGTGTGACCTGGAGGTGGCAGCAGGCGGTTGATGGAGTGTGTGGCCAACTTGGGAAGGCAGGCCATGAGGAGGCAAGCCACAGCCATGATGGTGGTGGCCAGGCTGAACCTCCCACCACCAAGGAACAGGAACCCCAGGGCCAGGTGACTTACCAGGTGGCAGCCGCACCTGGAAAGAAGAGAAGAATGGGTTTGCAAGTTAACCCTTTGACTGTCAGGGTTAAATTTACTGGTAGCCAAAATACTGTATATCTAAACAAGGCTCAATGTGTTAGCCAAAATACCGTACATCTCAACATGGCTCTATCCTGTAATAAATCAACTGAGTGCACCCAAGTTGGATTAGGCATCAACTCTTCCAAGATTTCACATTTTCTGGCCCCAACCCACTAGTGATGCCAACCACATATACAAATCATACTTATACTTTCAAAACATATTCCATTCTTGCCTTGGTCAGCCTTGTTTACCAGATTGCTGCTCTTTGGCAATGTCTCCTTATTGTTTTCGTTTTTTAAAGGCTCCAACATGCTTGCATGCGTCGGCCTTGGTCACCTAATGGCAGCTCTCCATGCTGAATGATCCATTGCAGCCTCCCTGTTCAGTCCCTTAACCCTGAGGTCACACTTAATGACCTCGTCCCATGTCTTTCTCGGTCTACCCCTTGTAACCCCACCCCCAATATTAACACTTCTCACCTTCCTCACCCAATTATCATCCCCCATCCTCTCTACATGTCCAAACCATCTCAATCTACCTCTCCTCATCACAACACCAATACACTGCAGACCCATCCTTCCTCCCAAACCATCTCAATCTACCTCTCCTCATCACAACACCAATACACTCCAGTCCCATCCTACCTCTCAACTCTTCCATTGTAAACCCAGCCCCCCCGGACCTTGGACGCAGGGACGCACTGCACATCCACCTAATCATTGTCATTTCTGTACATCTGAGCCAGTGAATATCCTCCTCCTTTAGTGCCCAGGTCTCACTACCATACAGCATTACACTAACATGAATAAAATTATCTATAAGTAGCCAAAATATCCTCAAGACCAAGGGGTTAAGGCAACACATATAACCCAACAGTAGAAGCAGCAGGACCAACGCATGACCAGAGATGTTGGACGATACACACAACATCCAGATCAGCCTCACCAGCCATCACCAGGGACAGTACCAGCCATCACCAGGGACAGTGCCAGCCATCACCAGGGACAGTGCCAGCCATCACCAGGGACAGTACCAGCCATCACCAGGGACAGTACCAGCCATCACCAGGGACAGTACCAGCCATCACCAGGGACAGTGCCAGTAGGGATGTGTTCACACAGGTTTACAAAGTTGACAGACCTGCCAGCTTGGCAACACTCCTGAGATAATGACATATCTGTTAGTTGGTCTATGTCACCCTTTCCAGCCATTCATCCATCATCCAATCCTACGCTGCCCCATGAGGAGCGTAGGAGCCCAGGGCTAGGCAAGTTGGTCCTGACATTTAAGATGAGAGTGACCAGCCTCACTCATCCATGAGTGGCATTACGTGAGCAATAAACCTCAACCACCCCTTGGATATAAACCTTCACCAGCTCAATCTGATTGGAGCACAATAATTACCCACTAAACCACCAGGCGCCAAAAATTTGGTTATATGGTTACCACCCAGCGTAGTAAATGGTTTCCTGGTGTACAGGAAACCATTTGGCTTGCCACTCAATGGAGATTCATCCACAGACAGAAGAGGAAAGAATGAAGGAAAGAAAGACAGAAGAGGGAGTGTATGAAGGAATGAAAGACAGAAGAGGGAATGTAAAGTCACCCGAAGGCAGAAAGACAAGGAAAGAATGAAGGAAAGAAAGACAGATGAGGATGAAAAGAAGAATGGAGGAGAGGAAAGGGCAGACACCTGAGAGCTGCACTACATCAAGTGAGTGGATGGTGCTTGCCCCCACCTACCACAAACTCATTCATTAATAACAACAAATGACTTGTGAAGAGAGTAACAATGGGTGTTTGGGGGGGAGGGGGGTGGACCTCAAACAGCTAACATAGCGGTATATAATTACTCCAACTAATACTCCATTTCACTCACAAGGATGGCACTAGAGAGAGATGCCTTCATGTGATCTGGCCGACTCAACTGCCTGGTTATGCAAACATCCCTCAACTACTTCCCTATCCTCTCAAAGTGAAGACAGTGGACTGAAGGAGAAAGGGAACTTAAGCCTGCAGTCCACTTGGTTCACATGTCAGAACCTGGGGCTGTAACTACTACAACTACTACCACTACTACTCACAAGAAAACTACTACTGCTCACAAGAAAACTCCCTATCATCTAAAGCTTCACAGCTAAATTAAATACCAAGTGAAATTTACCTGTTAGTGAAGTTTGTGAACATAGTGGTGTATTTGCCTAGTACATCCCAGGCCTGGTTATTACTGGAGCCAGCCAACCTAAGGCCCAGCACCAGACCAGTCCCTGCCAGGATGTTGTGGTGGGCCTGTCAATGCAACCACAGGGTAAATCATATACAAATACCTACAGCCAAACACAAACACACACAACCAACATTGCATACATTTCATCTGTACACCACACAAACAATGCTGCTATTTTGTTACATTATACTGAACATGGTAGTAGGTGGGGGTAACCATCATCCACTCACTTGATGGAGTGCTGCCTAATTATCATTCCTGTTCTGTGTCTGTCCTCGTCTCTTCCTATTTCTCTCATCCCTGCCACCACTATTTATTACTCTTCCTTCCACTTCACATGGCTTTACACTGAGTGACAAGCCAAATGGTTTCCTGTTACCGAGGAAGCCTTTTACAATTAGTTTATAAATACAGGGAAAGATATGGCACAAGCAATCATGGCACCACCAACCAACTTTTACAAGTATCTCAGAAACAGAAACACAAATGATCTAAAACTCCCTCCTGCTTCATAAGGTGAAATTCTTAATATCATCCAGCAGTTAAAAATTACAGCACCAGGGGATGATGATATCCCTAAGAGCATTATCAAGGAAGCTGCCTTGATTATTACTCCTATCATTCTGCATCTATGTAACTCTACTATCAGCAATCTTCCCAGAAAAGCTAAAAATTGCCAAAGTTATCCCCATTTACAAACCAGGTGATACCATACAAAATTAATGAGTAACTATTGGCCAGTGTCAGTTATGCCAGCACTGAGCAAAATATTAGAGAAATTAGTTTATAATAAACTTGATGCATTTCATACTAACAATACTGTACCATCATACGTAACTCCCACTTTGGTTTTTGTAGGAACAGAACTGAGACAGCATTTCTGACACTTACTGATGATATTCTAAATGCAATGGATGATAAAAACTTTAATGTGGCCATATTTCTTGATTTATCAAAAGCTACTGATATATCACTCTATCCTCCTGTCTAAGCCTGAACATTACGGGATAACAGGTACAACGCTAAAATGGTTTGAATCTTACTTAACAAACCGATAACAATATCCACTGCCCTACCTTGTATCTCTTTTATAACCCCATCCATATACCAACTGAACAACCATGGAGACATGACACATCCCTGTTTTAATCCAACTTTCAAATAGAAAAACTCACTCAGTTCACTATCCACACACACTGCAGCCTTCGCACCATCGTACATACTCTTCACAGCATTCAACAACTTCCCATCTACTCCATATATTCTTAACACTTTCCACAATCCTTGTCTATCCACCCAGTCATATGCTTTCTCCAAATCTATGAAAGCCGCATACAACTTCTTTCCCTTCTCTAGAAACTTTTCCACTAAAGATCTAAGAATGAATATCTGATCTACACAACCTTTTCCCTTCCTAAAACCTCCCTGTTCTTCTCCAACTAATTCCTCGCACCTCAGGTTTGTATTCTTGTTGGTTAGCTATGGCAGCTCCCCAACACCTCTGTCTCAGTGATTTATTGTGATATGGCTGGCTGATATCCTTGGCCATGTTGAGAGGATGGAGGGTGAAAGACTGATGAAGAGAGTGTATGTGAGTGAGGTGGAGGGGGGAAGAGGGAGGGGGAGGCTGAGGATGAGATGGAGGGATGGGGTGGAGAGGTATATGAGAGAGGGGTGTGTGAGTTGGGAGCAGGGCAGTGAAATGGCGGGGGACAGGGCGACTTGGAGGCGATTTGTTTGTGGCCGCCCCAAACGGGATTGAGGCGTCTGGCAATAGATAGATAGATAGAAGTTATTTATAAAGTATGATGGTAATGAAGGGATTTTTGTAAGATGGAAGAGGACAATAAGGTGTAATAAACAAACTAAATTATTTAGGAAGAGGTGTTAAGTAGCTTGATGCAGAGTATGGTGATACCTACTAGGAGAATTTATGCAACACAAAAGAGGAGAGTAAGACGTAATAAAGAAAATGAACTGCTTAGGAAGAGGTGTTAGGGAGCTTTAGGCTATGCAGAGTATGGTAATACTGAAAGAATTTTTGTAACAAAGAAGAGAACAGTATGGTGTAATAGGCAAAATAAATCACTTAGGAAGAGGTGTTAGGGAGTTTCCTTAACCGACGAGAATACTGACCAATCTCCCATACTCAACAGAATAAAATCATCAGACATCAGGTGAACAGAATCCTAGACTTGTCCTAAGCATGAGAGGGTTAGAAATACAGAAGACAAACTGACCACAGCTCCAAAGAAGGCGTAATGTAAGCTTCCTGATGCACTGGAGGCAGCTTTTTTTTTTTTCTTTTTTTATTTATTTATTTATTTTTAAATCAAAGGAAGAAGGAGCCAAAGGCCAGGAGCCTGCAAACTGCTCCCTCCAAGAAAAAACAAACACAAGACAACAAACAGCCAAATTCTAGATCTGTACGGTACATCTCGAGTCTCCTAGACACACTGTGCAGTAGGAAGTACAGACAGGGAAAGACAGTTCTAGAGTCGACTTGTTGCATACATGAAGGACTGGAAGTAACGGTTAACTCCTGCATTACAGAGCTGGACAGAAAAGGGATGAGAGTTTGTTGCTAGAAAGGTGCCACGTGCCCACTGAAATGGTGGGGGGATGCAAGCAGACAATTCAGAGGAGCAGTGACCATTGAAGTAGTGACAGAAAAGAGACAAAGATGCAACAGTGTTGTGAAGAGACAGAGGTTGAAGGCACAGAGTAAGAAGAGGAGAGTTATTGAGACAAAAAGCCTTTGACCTTCCCTTGTTAAGAAGAGCTGTACATGGGGAGCCTTCCCACACATGAGAGTTGTACTCTACACAGGGGCAAATAAAACCTGTGTATAAAGTCAACAACTGTGCAGGGGTAAAGAAGGTACGGTACGGAGTCAGCTTAGCACACCTGATCTCTTGGAAGCAGATTTTACAAGAGATGTAATATGATCTTTCCAACACAAATCCTGAGAGAATGAAACCTCAAGTACATTTAAAGATGATGCAGGATTGAGCTGGATATTGTAAAAAATTAGAGGGTATTCCTGTGGAAGATACTGCTGGGTTGATAGATGTAAGAACTGAGATTTTGATGCATTAAAAACAACCAGATTACCTTGACCCCAATCAGAGACATGAGCTGATGTGGGTGCCTGATATATCAAGGACGCCATGACCCCCAAGCACTGTGTCACTGAGGTGTGAAGGAACCGCATGTCAGCCACTGTCGGCCAGTCTCTCGGGTCCATCCACACGTCAATGGATGGGAAGGCAAGGCTCAGTACATTCCAGTTCAGTCTGAAAGATTAAATTCTACATTACTGTGATATCTGTTTATCTGTCATCTGCCCCTACATATCCTATTGTCTATCTATCATCCACTCCTGTAAAATATTAATCTGTCTATCTATCATCCACCTCTACAATATTCTATCATTCACTCCTATAATACTAGTGTCTCTCACTGTTACAGATTTTTTATGAATGGAGGACACCTATAATCTGGTGTATGGAATTTTCTAAAAAAAAATTTCCTCCTTCCTCTGTTCATCTTTGTATCATTTGTATCATATCATTTATAAAGGCTCCATATGCTGCCATGCATTGGTCTTGGACATCTAATGGCGGCTCTCCACGCTGCTTGATCCCTGGCAGCCTCCCTATTCAGTACCTTATCCCTGAGGTCAAACTCTATGACCTCATCCCAGGTCTTCTTTGGTCTGCCTCTCGCAACCATACCCCTGACATTCACACTTCTCGCTTTCCACACCCAGATGTCATCCTCCATCCCCTCAACATGCCCAAACCACCTCAGTCTACCCCTCCTCAGCACAACACTAATACTGATACAAACCATTTCTATGTTAAAAAATGTAAACAGCGTACGAAGGAGTGTTACGGTACAACATGCCAGATAAATAACTGAGGAATAGGCATGATGAAGCCTGCTATGCCACTCACAATACAGACTTAATTAATGCATTGCTGGTGTTAAGGCTCTAACCTGGTACAGTCCAATTTTGTGGTGATGGTGGTGTGTGGTGGTGATGGTGGTGTGTGGTGGGGCAGCCAAGTTGAACCACACTGTCAGTTAGCCACAAGGCAGGCCATAGCCAGCTGGCCACTCCATCTGTCAACACAATATTACACTGTACATATAGGCTTCCTAACACCTCTTCCTTAGCAATGTGTTGTTGGATATGGCTAGTTAATGTAATTTTTTACACTATTTATGGAGAGTATGGTGATATTAGGATGATTTAAATATGACAGAAGAGGAAAGCAAGGAGAAATAAGCAAAATAAATTACTTAGGAAGAGGTGTTTGGGAGACTCAAGCAACAAAAATACAGGGCATGGCATCATACACAAGTAAAGGTTAGGTTTCTCAAGACATTATATAAAATGGATTTAACATGGAGCCAGACAAACACCGTATTAAAAAAATGCTAATCCATATACTGCAACTACAAAACAACCCTAAAGCCTGCCATGCCACTACTCTTGCAACACTTCCAAAGCTTCTCTAATCACACACACACAGCATGGGAGGGGTGGAGAGGGAGGGGGAGGCTGAGGATGAGATGGAGGGATGGAGTGGAGAGGTATATGAGAGAGGGGGATGTGGGTTGGGAGGGCAATGAAATGGTGGGGGACAGGGTGACACGGGGGCAATCAGTTTGTGGCCACCCCTCACAGGATTAGGGCATCTGGCAATAGAGGAGAATGAGGATTATTCCCTGAGCTAGACCTCATCAGACCATATAGCCCTGCTAGGGTTACAGAAGAGCGCTACCCCTCCCAGCACAGCAGCCACTGGGCGGGGCGCAAACTCGCAACCTCACGATCACTAGCCCGACACCCTACCACCGAGCTACAGCGCTCCGCATCTGGCAATAGAGAGATAGACAGAACAAAGTACGGGTAACATCCCTCAGCCTGACACATAACCTACTGTACTCTTCAGCACCTGTAGCCAATGTTATATTATTGTTTAACCTGTGAAGATTTCCAACTTCTTTCAGCCAAGTTCATGGCTGGGCCTGTATTCTTGTCAGTGGAGGAAGCTGCCTAATACAGCCATGCACCACTGTGCGTCCACAGTAATCCCTCTAATATCCGAACGCCCAAAATCCGAACATCCCCACTAACCGGACATAATCATCCCGGGATCCAATATTTCCAAAATGGGCCAAAAACCAAAAAAAAAAATCGAAAAAAATCTGACTTTTTTCCCACCTGTAATTTGAAATTGCCGCCTGGCGCTGAACAGCTGTTACACCATGGTCCCTTCACCCCTTCCTTCCTCCCCCTCCCCCCTCCCCTGTCAGGTTGCCATTTGGTATTTTTCATTACCAAGTCTGGGCCAATTTGGTAATGAAAAATTCGTTTGGTAATGAATCAGAATAATGCATTACCAAATGGATTTTTCACATGTATGAGGATACACAGGATGGAGATGGTGGATTGTTTGCTCTCTGATTAATCTGCTAACGTACATAGCGTGAAAATAACCAACATGCTGTTAATTATACAAAGAGTGATTACATGTATTTCCACTTGTATATATAATTAGTGAAGAATAAATGCTAGCTTTACGAATTTGGTAATGAAAGTTGAGGAGATTGGTAATGTGGCCGTTGCGATCTGGCAACTCTGTTACCCTGCCATCATCAACAGTCACAGCCTAACTCCGATCGAGAGCAGATGATCATAGCAGTGCAAGCCACAGGTGCTTGTTTTTTGTGAATAAACAGTGAATAAACTGCAATACCTCGCCACTAGAACACACGGGAATTTACGGTGTTGTGCAGTGTTAAGAAATTAGAATTTAGAGTGCAGAGGATTAACTGTGGACTGCAAACTGGTGGTTCAAACCAGTCCACGAGCCAGGGACTTGTAAGTACCCAGAATGTTTAATACTGTATTGTATAAACTCACCTCTAAAACCTCATTTTATGGTTCTTTTGCATTTATTTCAGTCTTTTATGTGCCAGTTGTATAGGTGTTTTTCTGAGTTAGGGTCCATAAGTACAAGTCCAGAAGGCTGGGGCCCAATATCCGGACAGGACCACTATCCGGACATGCCTTTGGCTCTATTATGTCGGATATTGGAGGGATTACTTTTATAAAAAATAGGACGTTAAGTGATCTGGACGTTAAGCGACCACCATAACTTATGCACTGTATATTGTACTATATGTACAGGTATATGGTATATGCAGTACCTGTACTGTATATTACTGTACGGGTATTCTTGTCAGTGTAGGAAGCTCCCTACTACAGCCATGCACCGCTTAGCGTCCATAATACTTTATGAAAAATAGGACATTAAGTGATCTGGACGTTAAGCAACCATTGTAACTTATGCACTTTATACTGTACTGTATGTACAGGTATATGGTATATACTGTACTGTATATTACTTTTAAAGTGCAGTACAGTATAAAAAGCCCAAATTAAGACAATAATACAATATGTAGTGTTATGTAAACCTGATGCATGTATATGCAAGGACACTAGAAAGTGATGGTAAACATGTGACTGGACACGGCTGCCTGCGGCTGGTGTTGATGACACTGTTATAGCTACTATAAACTTTTTACTGCTTGTTAGTAAACTTTTTACTTTTGGGGGGAATATTTTTTAATGCTTTCGTAGGGAAAAAAAAAATTATTAAGACATATCACCAGTATTACAGTGTATCTGTTCAGGTAATACATGTACAGGTATACCTCAATATACGATAGCTACCTCTAGATGCAATACCCCCACTTAACAATGACAGTAGAAATACCACCAGACCCCGCCTGAAGATGGTCAAACCCCGGTTTAACAATGTTTTTATTTTTTTTTTACCAATTTTGATAATATTTTAGATTAAAATTGTGTGTTTAGGTTGATTTATAAACTGTTTTAAATTTAGATTTATGTTTTTTAGCCATAGGTGGGGTGAACATTGTTGGTTTGGGGTACAGTTTACTAAGCTTGATTTTTTCCAGACTTAAATTTGACAATTTTCAGATTTTATTTGTTGGTTTTAGTGAGATATTTACAGGTCTTAGACTTAGGTTAGCTTCTTTACAGCTGTTAGGCCATTTAGATTGGCTTTAAACTTGTTTTTGGGTTCATTTGGGTGGGTTTAGAACTTGGTAGGGGGGGAAACCCAAGGTTCAAAAATGCATCCCTGTACTTTACATGTAAAGGCTTCCCTGAGATACAATACCCCACCTAACAATGGGTTTTTACTTAACCAACTGCATTGTTAAACTGGGGTATACCTGTACTGTGTACAATACAGCCGGCAGGGTAATGGCTTTGTTTTGGGATGCTGGCTGGCCATCAGTGATGCACCAACATTGCTTTGCACTCACATATGCTCGCTATGTAGCATTCTTCAGATTTTTTTTTTTTTTTTTTTCTCTTATATTCTTATGGGTCCCCGGACATTAAAGTGAACAGACGTTGGGCAGAAGGACATTAAGCAGCACATGACTGTACACAGCCAAGAAATATATAGAAAGGCCTGACTGTACTGCCCATAAAACTAAACAAATGGTTCTTCTGTGAGTCCGTGGGTAGCCTAATTATTCTCTTCAAGGTGTAAGGACCCTTGGCCTGGCTATTATTGTCAAGTATATTTATGATAAGATGAGATGCCTAATTCTCTTGATGACATTATGTGATTGAAAATCCTCCAGCCACATTGCAAACAAACGTACAGCGAGGCCTGACTGTGCTGCCCATAAAACAAAACATATGGTTCCTCTGTGAGTCCAACTGGGATGTTATAACCACTACACTACCCGGCATCTGTGATAAAAACTGAATATACAGAACTAAGCCTACTGACCTGACAGACCTGGAGTTTAAGATGAGAGGGTGCTGAGTGGCTTGATGTATTGGAGAGTTAAGCTAAATACTGATTCCTGGTGTGGCCTGGGTGTGTCTGAGGGTGGCCTGGGTGTGTCTGAGAGTAGCCTGGGTGTCCATGGGTGGCCTGGGTGTCCAAGGGTGGCCTGGGTGTGTCTGAGAGTGGCCTGGGTGTCCATGGGTGGCCTGGGTGTCCAAGGGTGGCCTGGGTGTGTCTGAGAGTGGCCTGGGTGTCCATGGGTGGCCTGGGTGTCCAAGGGTGGCCTGGGTGTGTCTGAGAGTGGCCTGGGTGTGTCTGAGAGTGGCCTGGGTGTCCATGGGTGGCCTGGGTGTCCATGGGTGGCCTGGGTGTCCAAGGGTGGCCTGGGTGTGTCTGAGAGTGGCCTGGGTGTCCATGGGTGGCCTGGGTGTCCATGTGTGGCCTGGGTGTCCAAGGGTGGCCTGGGTGTGTCTGAGAGTGGCCTGGGTGTCCATGGGTGTTCAAGGGTGGCCTTGGTGTGCCTGGGAGATGCATCAGTGGCAATGCTGGGGAAAGAACCAGTGGTTTGGCTGGGTCCACTGCCAGCTGAGACTGTGTTGCCACATAGGTATACCACCATCCTGATGCCCACACTCTTCTTATGATGCCGTATGTCCTCTTCACTGCCCTGACCAAGACAACAAATACACATTAAGCAGCACACACCACACACTTATGATGCCATATGTCCTCTTCACTGCCCTGACCAAGACAACAAATACACATTAAGCAGCACACACCACACACTTATGATGCCGTATGTCCTCTTCACTGCCCTGACCAAGACAACAAATACACATTAAGCAGCACACACCACACACTTATGATGCCGTATGTCCTCTTCACTGCCCTGACCAAGACAACAAATACACATTAAGCAGCACACACCACACACTTATGATGCCATATGTCCTCTTCACTGCCCTGACCAAGACAACAAATACACATTAAGCAGCACACACCACACACTTATGATGCCGTATGTCCTCTTCACTGCCCTGACCAAGACAACAAATACACATTAAGCAGCACACACCAAACACTTATGATGCCGTATGTCCTCTTCACTGCCCTGACCAAGACAACAAATACACATTAAGCAGCACACACCACGCAGGAGTTAATGTAATGCTGACTATCTATTCTATCTATCTATCTATAGCACGACGCCATAATCCAGCAAAGGGTGGCTGCAGACAAAACACCTCCAAGTCGCTCTGTCACCCACCATTTGACTACCCTCCCCCCAACTCACGCCCCCCTCCCTCATATACCTCTCAACTCCATCCCTCCACCTCATCCTCGGTCTACCTCTCCCTCTCCCTCCCTCCACCTCACCTACATACACCCTCTTAGTCAGTCTTTCATTCTCCATTCTCTTCACATGTCCAAACCACCTCAGTGTATTTCTCCTAATCTTCTCAACCACATCCACATCCACCCCACAGCATTCCTTCAATTCTTCATTCGTCAACCTGTAATGCTGACACTACAGTGAAATTCAAAAAATACAAAACAGTTGGCATCAAGAGGCTTTTGGAAAATTGTGAAAACTGGCAACTCCAAATTTTGGGGACTGTACTGTAGCTACTGTTTTAATGCTTTCAGGTTCTTATATTGCCCATCAGCAGAAAATAAAGTCTAATATTTGCTGCAACAGCATCCTTGGCCTCCCCCTCCTTCCACCTGACCCAAATACACTCTCCTTGTTAGTCTCTCACTCTCCATCAGTCATAGTATTCAAATAACTCAGAGCCCAGTGTCTGTCTGAGGGCCAATTTGAAAAGTCCAATTTCTTCCAGCTCAACAACCGAGGAAGGCAGGGAGTTGCAAAGGTGCACAACACAAACAGAAAAAATGCTTATGACGGTCAAGGGAGCAGTGAGTATGTGCTAACTTATATAAATGACCATTAGTTCCCACAAGTGGAGAAAACCACAACATACCACAGGCATCAACGGATGTCTGGCCAGGCATTATCTTCCAGCATCTACGAGATCAGTACACAATAACCTGCCACCAACAGAAAACAAACCCAAGGCTACAAGTCTTGCTTTGATAGGATAAGTGTTCCATACCTGAGATACATTTTGTCCACCTACGTTGAACAAACTCAAGTAGTTTGATATCACCAATAAAGCCTGTATTACATACCTCACAACAAAATGCCATTAAAGGTCTAACATCAGTTGTGAAGGGTCATATCATGACTCACAGGAATGGCAGACAGTGGATTTCAAAAAATTTGTAGCCACAGCCCCAGCTTTACCAGCCAGAGTGTGGATATGGTGGTGGCACCTTAAATTTCTGTCCACCAGAATGGCCAGGTCTTTACTTGCTGTTGTTAATGGGACAGGATGATTACCTATAAAATATTGGCCACAAGGCTGAGGCACAATGCAGTGCCTGCCAAACCTAAGTGTAACACACTTATGTAGGTGAAGGTGTAGGCCCCAAGACTCGCCAATACTGTTCACCATGTCTATATCATGTGGACTGGTAACACCACAGACAATACACACACTACTGTTCCCGTTAACATTTAAATATAGTTTTAAATCATTAGCAAAACTCTTGCATTGGCAGTTCAAAGATGAAGCCAAGTGGCTGATGTATATAAAAAACAATACAGGACCCAACACTGCCCCCTGGGGTACACAACTCGGAGGCAACTCGGCCTACCGTACACCACAAGTTTCCCAATTAGGAATTGGTGAAGCCATGCGAGGATCTTTCCAAGAATACCCAAGCATCGTAATTTTTTAATAAAGTTAATCAATATAATGCGCACCTTTCCCAGCACACTTAGTTTAAAATGTCACAACAATCCTCAGTTCAGTTCAGTTGATAGGTGAGGAGTATTGCCTTTGCATCGGCACTCCTCTTGTCAATTTATTTTTCTAGTTAATTATTTTTCTTGTGTTTAGCTCGTGTTTTTTTTTTTCTTTGCTATTTGTTAAGATATTCCTCTTTCTTTCCTTAATTTCTCTCTTTTCCTCCACATATGATATAAGTAGTCTTTTGTTCTTCCTATATTTTCTGGGAATCGGAAAGAAAGTATCAGGAAAAAAAGTAACAGTCAAAAAGTAACAACTTTTCCTAGGTTAGGTCAGGTTAGATTAGGTCAGGTTAGGTTAGGTTAGGTTAGATTAGGTCGTTAGGTTAGGTTAGGTTCAATTAGGTCGTTAGGTTAGGTTAGACTAGGTTAGCTCTTTCCCTTACGTTTTTTACTGTTACTTTTTTTCCTGATACTTTCTTTCCCGGAATCTTATTTTCTTCATTAAACAGTAATTGTCCTATTAAATTTTCATTTTCTATATAAGGCCGTTGTAGGTGTTCTTCCTTATTCCTGTCTTCCTGATACAATGGGCACCATAATAACAAGTGTTTGATGTTCTCTTCTGCTGCCCCGCACAAATCACATTTAATATTGCCCCCTGAAAATCTCTTCCTGTCATTTAGTGGTAAATTATTTGTTCTGCTTTTATATAATATTATGGATGCTACGGTATTATCATACATTTTTTCTTTTATATTT
>NW_027642947.1:117500-132500 GCF_032717465.1 Coenobita brevimanus
GCATCATCTGCAAACATACTTAGATAGCTTCCTCTCTGCCTTATATATTCACTTTAATACCCACCCAACCCTTTTAAGTGCCATAGAGTCAATAAGTGGCTTGGTGCTAGCTTTTCCTTTTCCTTTTTTTTTTTTTTTTTTCAATTATCCAATCCAATCCCTTTAGTTTTGAGAAATCTTACATCTCCCTTTAGTGTTGAGAAATCTCACATAAGAGTGTTAGGCAAGTCCAGCATAGTTCAAGTTCAGTCAATGTGAAATAAAAATTAGCCTCTAAATTTCATTTATGGAAAAGTACTTTTAACTCCAAACACTATGAAAACAGTATGCACTCCAGTAGGGTATGCTTAGTGAAGTTTCCTGTTCACACTGTTACAGCACTGCTACTGATTCAATGGATAAAGTTAAGACCCTTATCAGTTACCTTACTGAGATCACTTCAGATACTAGTTGTTATAGGAAAAAAAAAAAATCCCAAGTTAGGTTATTCAGAACATTGGGTACATTACTACACATCACTGATTGGCATATTTTAATACCAATCGTTTATTTAAATCTGCACACATGTGCAGTAACATAAATCCTGTCGTGTCCAGTAGCACAGGATATATTTGTACACTGTACTATAGGTGCAAATGAAATGACTACAGTAAAAAAAAAAAAAAAAGCAAAAGTTAGCACCAAGCCAATGAAAATCTGGCACTGAGGTGGAAGGGGGTTGGGTGGTTATTAAAGTGAAAATATAAGGCTGAGAGATAAGACACATGAAGTACAAGAGGAGGTGAATAATAAGCGCCAGTACCAAGCTAAAACAATGACTACATGGCACTATAATGGAAGAGGGTTTGGTGGGTATTAAAGTGAAAATGTAAGGCAGAGAGGTAAGACAGATAAAGTACAGGAGCAGAGTGGGAAGAGGGGAAGGATGGAGATTAAAGTGCCCCTTTTGCCACAAGCAGGGATACTGAGGAAGTATTCTGTCCCCCCTCCCCAGAGGGGTACTATCAATGGAAACTAAGCCAGCTCCCAGTCACGGTTATCTCACGAATCCTTTCCCCTCGGGGAGGGGGGGATAGAATACTTCCTCAGTATCCCTGCTTGTCGTAAAAGCCCACTAAAAATCCTTCCCCTTTTCCCCCTCTGCTTCTTGTACTTTATCTGTTCCACCTCTCTGACATATATTTTCAATACCCACCCAAGTTAGTGCCATATAACTTAGTCATTGAATGGAATGGATTATTAAAAAAAAAAAAAAAAAAAAAAAAAGGAAAGCGAGCAGCAAGCCACTCAATGACTATATGGCACTACAATAGGAGTTCGGTGAGTATTAAAGTGAAAATATAAGGCAGAGAGGTGGGACAGATGAAGTACAAGAAGCAGAGGGGGAAAAGAGGAAGGATGAAGATTAAAGTGCCCCTTTTAGACGGTTTTTACGACAAGCAGGGATACTGAGGAGGTATTCTATCCCCCCCCCCAGGGGGAAACTTAGTCATTGAGTGGCTTGGTGCTCGCTTTCCTTTTTTTTTTTTTTTTTTTTTATTATTCCATTCCATTTCATTCCATTCCATTTATGAGTCCTATACTCATCCCTCTTAACCACCTGTGAGGTCTACAAATACCTGTACAGTAGTAAAATTTAACACAATGAGAACTACTCAGCTACAGACCAGTATCACTGACCAGTGTTGTAATTTACTAGAAAAGCTGATAAGGGAAGTTTGGGTAAAACATCTAGAACATGGTATGATAAAAGAGAGGCAGTTCGGTTTTAGGAAGGGAAAATCATGTGTTACTAATCTTCTAAGCAATTATGACAAAGTTAGAGAAACATTACAGAAAAGAGAAGGATGGGTGGACAGTACTGGTATCTATTTAGATTTTAAAAAAGCATTTGAGAGTACCGCACCAAAGACTTTTATGGAAGCTGTACCATCAAAGAGGTATCCAAGGCAATCTCCACTGTTGGATGCAGGATTTTCTCAGGAAAAGGGAAATGAGAACAATATTAAGGGGGAATTACTCATCATGGAGGAAAGTGACCAGCGGAGTTCCACAGGGCTCAGTTATGTTTTTAGTATATATAAATGACATAGTAATATTGGAAATGGAAGCTATCTAAATATGTTTGCAGATGATGCAAAAATTCAAAGGAAAATTACTAACATAGATTCTTGCAAAGAGCTACAAGAGGAATTGAACAAGCTTCATGAATGGAGCAATAAATGGCAAATGGAATTTAATGTGGATAAGTGTCATGTAATAAAATTTGGTAAAAGTGAGAAAAGACCAGATTGGTATTATAAGTTAGGAAGATCAACCCTACACATATCAGAAAAGGAGAAGGACCTAGGAGTAATTATCAGTAACAGACTATCTCCTGATGATCACATCAGTGAGAAGGTATGAAACATGAATACATTGCTTGCTAATATGAGAATAACATTCACATATATAAATGAAGATATGCTGAGGAAGATAATATCATTCATCAGACCAACTCTGGAGTATGCATCACAGTAGTCTGGAATCCTCATCTCAAAAAACACAGATAAGATTGAAAAAGTACAACGGGCCACTACAAAATGGGTACCAAGCTTAAGGGATTTAAATTACTGAGAAAGACTGGAAAGATTGAATTTACCAACGCTGCAGGAGAGGAGGAGGAGACATGATTATGCTATATAAATGCATATCAGGGGAACAGAAAATAGACATAAATGAATATATATGTGTGAAGCATCAACAAGAGGATATTGCAAAATACAGCATAAAAAGAGAGGCGATAAAGATGTAAGGATATTCAGTTTCCCTAATAGGACAATTGATCAGTGGAATGCACAACCGAATGAGGTAGTGTGTGCCAAAACTATTTATAATTTCAAGGATATGTATGATAAAAATGGTTGAATACACGGGACAGTACGAGCTTGACTCATTCCTGTAAAGATACAAAGCTAAGGCAATCCTCACGCCTAACAGATTAGATAACTCGTCCCCAGATGATTAATTATATCTATGTTTATCCAACCTAACTCATTCATTCCTTAGAAATTCGAATTTTTACTGATTTCCGCCTAACCTAATTTAATTTAAGGGCGGAAACTACCCGAGAAAGCTTTGAGACGAATGATAAGAGAAGCCGGAATGACCATTTGCCATTTGTAAACAAAGAGCGAGAGGCTCCGATCATGTTACCCCTACAGAGATCAGAGGACAAATGGCATATTTGTGGCGGCCTCTGGCAATCCCCGCGCATGCGCCGTAGGGGACGGACAGGGGAACAGATCATAACGCTACACCGGTCCAGCAGTTGCGATGGTCCTACCGCTGCCCCAGTCACCGAGACAGTGAAACCTGGGTTGACATCTCCGTAGACTTTATTCTCGCTGCTGATCCGACGACTTTCACAGCGACTTGTGTGACTTGTGCTGAGTCTCACCACGCTGCTCTTCTGCTGCTGTGTCAGCTGGCCTTCCTGTCTGCCACTTAGAGTCCCTGCCGTAGTACCAAGCCGAACCCTAAGGGGGTGTCGTTAGGGCACTGCCATGAGGGGGGTCCTTAGAGGCCTTGTTATAGGAGGCGGGAAGGGCAGGCGCTGTTAGGGCTAGGATAGGCAAGTCCCTCACGGGGCAGTGACGGGGTCTCCTTCGACGCCCTCTAGAGGGAGGGGGGTCAGGCCCCCGCCACTGTTGGAAATCGCTGGATTGCTTGCTGACTATTGTTTGTTTTAGTTTATTTATTCATTCTGTCTTATGCATATATATAGATACATATAGGCTACCTATGTTCATGTGTGCATTACTTATGTACGTGTGTACAGGTATGTGTGTGTATGTATGTATACATATGTATGTTAACGAAGGGGTAAGTAAATAAATAAACAAATTACACACACACACACACACACACACACACATACACACACACACACACACACACACACATATATATATAGATATATAAATATATAGATATATAGATATATATATATATATATAGATATATAGATATATATAGATATTGTTACATAGCCTATGATTTCATCATCCTTTGTGTAATTTTAACGCACAGTTGCTGCATGTTTGATCACGAGCGTGTTCTGCCTCAGTTCCCCCTTCTACCGTTATAGTAGAGTAAGTCGTTCTCTCTGTTATACTTTGCGGGATTTTCAGCTCTCTGTCCCCATGGCTTCATTTGCGCGTCCTTCTTACAAGTTGTATCAGGCTCTGCCAGCCCCTATATAATGAGCTCAGTCTCTGCATCATTGCCACTTAGATCTGCTCCTCATTTTGTTCACATCTCTGTCCTCCCCTGTACAGATATTATTATTGTGAGTGCTCAAGAAGTCTCCAACCATCTAGCAGCTGTGTGTAATTTGAGTATAACTGTTGTTGCATTTTTCTTGTACTGTATAGCATAAGTTTAATTTGTAGGCCTAGTGAAGTTTTTGTAATTCGTGTGGGGTTCTTTATGTCAGTCATTTTTGACAATAGTTTGTATCTGTAATTATTTATCTGGCATTCACTGAGTATTATCTGGTATCTCATTTTATCAGGGCTGACTTAGATAAATTTACTCTTGCTAATTTCGTGTTAATAGAGGCTATTGCAGTTAACCATATATTTAACCTGTTTTTGCCATTACATTATCCTTATGAGTCCTGAATGTTTTGTTGTTAGTTTGAGCATTAAACTTTAACTTGTAATTTTACCTAACTCTTTTGTTTTGAACCTGGAACTTTACGGGACAGTAGTGATTTTTAGCATTCTCACTTAAAGTGTACGTTATCTTTCTCTGTTCCGTAACATAAATTTGGCGACCTCATATCAGGATATTC
The DNA here is from genome assembly GCF_032717465.1 of Coenobita brevimanus. Classification (NCBI taxonomy): domain Eukaryota; kingdom Metazoa; phylum Arthropoda; class Malacostraca; order Decapoda; family Coenobitidae; genus Coenobita; species Coenobita brevimanus. Next base: position 122,338 of record NW_027642947.1, read on the forward strand.
AGGATATTATCATAAGGATATTGTTTGATATTTTGTGACTGTGATATATTCATGATGGCTACTATTTCTACACTTGATGAAGCCAAAGATTTTTTGTCAAATGTGCAAACAGTGTGTGATATAGAAAACAGAACAAAGAATGAACTTAAGCTTGTTGCTCAACAATTGGGAATTGCAGTTCACTCTCATCATTCTAAAGATCAAATTGTCGGCATTATTAATAAAAGCTTGTTTAATGTAACTCCTCCAAATGAGCAAATGCAGATTGAATTAGCTAAGTTACAGCTAGCCCTGCAGGAGGCTAAGGCTAAGGAGGCGGAGTCTCGTGTGAAGGAAGCTGAATTTCAAGCACAGGCTAAGGAGGCTGAATTTCAGGCAAAAGCTAAGGAGGCTGAGGCACAAGTTGAAATTGCTAGGATTCAGGCAGACCATGAGTATCGCATGAAACAAGGTGGAACTGGATCATCTAGCTCTGATGGTTTTGATGTGGCTAAAAATGTTAAACTTGTCCCTCCTTTTAATGAATCTGATTTAACAAAGTATTTTCAGTTGTTTGAGAGGGTAGCTACAGGTTTTAATTGGCCTAAGGAGTATTGGCCAGTACTCCTTCAAACTGTTCTCACCGGTAAAGCTCAAGTAACTTATGCATCTTTGCCTCAGGATCAGTCTGATAATTATGATGTAGTTAAGAGCTTGATTCTTAAGGCCTATGAGCTTGTTCCTGAAGCTTATAGAGTAAAATTTAGGACAACTTATAAGCAAGATAAGCAATCCCATGTTGAGTATGCAAAAATCAAAGAAGATTTGTTAGAGCAGTGGTTAAATTCTAAGAATGTGGATTCTGATTTTGACAAATTTAAGCAGATGATTTTGCTGGAGGACTTCAAAAGGTGTATTAGTAAAGATGTAAGCCTATATCTTGATGAGAAAAGAATAGATAATTTGTCTGATGCTGCAGTTTTAGCTGATGAGTATGTTCTCACTCATAAGAGATATTCTAGAGAAAAAGGGAAAGCTGAGAGTAAGTACGTTGCCTCTACTCAGAGTACAGGTAACAGGAAAGAGAATAAAGATGATGTTTCTCAGGAAGTAAATACCAGCTTCACCTCTAGATTTCAGAAAAGTAAATGTACTTATTGTAGTAAGCTTGGTCTTACTACGGAGAGATGTTTCAGGAGACAGCGTGATGTGAACAAAAAGGAGTCTTTAAATATTCAGTCAATTGGTCTAGTGTCCACTCTTGAGAGTTCCCAGAATTCTTTAACTGAGTTAACTGAACCTGCTTTGAGGGGTAACTTAAATTCTCATGATGGAGCTCCTCTTTTGAGCAGTAACGTGGGTGACACTCTCAAGAGTTCATGTGCTAATTTCCTGTCTGATGGTTTTGTCAGTCCTCTGGACAGTAATGACAGGAAATCAGTTAAAATATATCGTGATACAGGTGCTTGCCAATCCCTTATGCTGACCAGTGTTCTAGGCTCTAATTTTAATTCCTCTGATGAAACTGTAATCTTACAAGGTGTAGGGAATAATTACTTCTCTGTTCCTCTGTGCAGAGTGAATTTAGAGTCTGGTTTTGTTAATGGTTCTGTTATGGTTGGGTTGGTTGAGACACTCCCAATGTCAGGTGTAACTTTCTTACTTGGAAATGATATTGGTGGAAGTCAAGTGTGTCCAGCTCCTCAGTTGTCTAGTGAGCCAGTGGCTGCGTCCCAGGATTGTAATGTCCCTGATGTGTTCCCTGCATGTGCTGTCACTAGGGCTAAGTCTAAAGTTTCTGGTGATTTAGAGGATAATGATGATGATGATGTTATCCTAGCTGACACTTTTCTTGCTAATTTGGACCACTCACCAGATGAGGCAGTACCCCGTAGTGTTGATAATTTGTCTCGTCAAGAGTTGGTTGAGTTGCAGGTTGCTGACCCTGAGTTGAAAGGTCTAGCTAACTCTGCTTATAGTGAAGAAGAGTCAGCCGGTGCTTCTACTTGTTATTATGTAAAGTCAGGAGTACTTATGAGGAAGTGGAGACCCCCAACAGCATCAGCCGACTGTGAATGGGAGGTTGTACATCAAGTTGTCATCCCTCGTGTTTGTAGGCAGGATATCATTCGAGTGGCTCATGATTCCAGTTTGGCAGGACACCTTGGAGTGAGGAAGACTGTGGCACGCATTTTGAAACACTTCTACTGGCCAGGTATCTTCAGGGATGTTTCCTGGTATTGTAAGTCTTGTCACACCTGTCAAGTTGTGGGGAAGTGTAATCAGACCGAAAAGGTTGCACCTCTAGTTCCCATTCCTCCTTTTGAGGCGCCTTTCACCCGTGTGTTGGTGGATATTGTGGGCCCTCTTCCTAAGACTTCTTCAGGATTTTCTTATGTGTTGACCATGATTGATATGGCTACTCGTTATCCTGAAGCCATTCCACTTAGAAACATCTCAGCAAAGAACGTGGTTAAGGAAATGCTAGGGTTCTTCACAAAGTTTGGTCTGCCCAAGGAGGTACAGTCCGACCGGGGAAGTAATTTCATGTCAAACATTTTCAAGCAGTCTCTGAAAGAGTTGGGCATCACCCAGATCACGTCTTCAGCTTACCATCCCCAGACCCAAGGAGCGTTGGAGAGATATCATCAAACACTCAAATCGATGCTCAAGAAATACTGTTTGGAACATCAGAAAGACTGGGATAAAGGTCTTCCATTCGTTGTGTTTGCCGCAAGAGAATCTCCAAATGAATCACTGGGCTTCTCACCTTTTGAACTACTGTTTGGCCATGAAGTAAGAGGACCCCTTAAGCTACTCAAGGAATGCTGGCTGTCGGAGGAAGATGACGTCAATCTGCTGGAGTATGTGATGAATTTCAAAGAACGGCTGTCCACTGCTTTACAGCTGGCGAGAGAGAATTTAGGAGCTGCTCAGGAGAAGATGAAGACTTGGTATGATAAGAAGTCCAGGTTACGCCACTTTCAGCCAGGAGATCAGGTTTTGATTCTGCTACCAGTTCATGGGCAACCTCTTCAAGCCAAGTTTAGTGGCCCTTATTTCGTGGAGAAGAAACTCAGTGATGTCAGCTATGTCATCACCACACCAGATCGTAGAAAGAGCAAGCAACTATGTCACATCAACATGCTAAAGTTATATCACAGGCGGGACGAAAATAATCCAGTCTGCACTGTAGCTGTTCCACCCGAGTCTGCAAGTGAAGCTCTCCCATGCAGTATGAGCCTGAGTGATAGTTTGGGGAAGAATCCTGATATCATGAATGATCTCCAGACTAAGCTTTCTCATCTACCACCCAAGGAAAGGCAGGAGTTTTCGGCATTACTGCAGGAGTACCCGCAAGTGTTCCGTGCTACTCCAGGAAGAACCACTGTGTTGATGCATGATGTCGATGTTGGAGACGCAAAGCCAATTAAATTGCCTCCTTACCGTGTGAACCCAGTGAAAGTTCCTCTCATCCAGAAGGAGCTTGGCTACCTGTTGGACCACAAGATGATTGAGCCCTGTCAGAGCGAGTGGAGTTCTCCTGTCACTCTGGTCCCTAAGCCAGGTGGGTCACAGAGGCTTTGCATCGACTACAGACGTGTTAATCAGATAACTAAAACAGACACCCTCTCCCTCGTGTGGAAGATTGCATAGACAAGATCGGAAAGGCTAGGTACATAAGTAAGTTTGATTTGTTAAAGGGATACTGGCAAGTACCTATGACTGAACGTGCTAGGGAGATCTCATGTTTTGTAACACTAGGAAAGGCTTTTGCATGTTCTGTAATGCCGTATGGTATGAAGAATGCACCAGCCACATTTCAGAAGCTCATGAATGTTGTAACAGAGGGTTTGGCAGGGTGTGTTGTTTATATTGATGATGTATTAATCTTCAGTGACAACTGGAAAGATCACCTATGCCATGTCAGTAAATTTCTTGACCGTTTAGTTCATGCTAATCTTGTAGCTAATTTATCAAAGTGTGAGTTTGGTCAAGCTAAAGTTCAGTACCTTGGGTATGTAATTGGTGATGGACATGTTGCACCACCAGGAGCTAAGGTTCAGGTTATAAGTGATCTTCCCAGACCTAAAAGTAGGAAAGAGCTACAAAGATTTTTGGGAATGGTAGGTTATTACAGGAGATTTGTTCTTAACTTTTCTATTCTTGTATCACCACTTACAGACCTACTGAAAAAGGGAGTTGAATTTGTCTGGACCGATAACTGTGAATCCTCTTTCAACAAACTTAAAGCTATTCTATTAAGTCAGCCAGTGCTCGCTACTCCAAATTTTGCTAAGCCTTTTAAGATGGCTGTTGATGCAAGTGATACAGGAGCTGGGGCTGTTTTGCTGCAAGAGGATGATCAGGGTATTGAACATCCTGTATCTTATTACAGTAAGAAGTTCACTCCACCTCAAAAGAACTACTCCACTATTGAGAAAGAGCTTTTGGCCTTGATTTTGGGTTTACAGCAGTTTTCATTTTATTTGTGTTCTGGTTTTGACCCCATAGTCATTTATACCGATCACAACCCACTGAAATTCCTTAGTAAGTTTAAAGATAAAAATCAGAGATTGACAAGATGGAGTCTACTTCTTCAGGAGTATTCATTAGACATACAACATGACAAGGGGAAAGAAAATGTTATTGCAGATTGCTTATCTAGACTTTAGACAGATTGTTTTAGAGTAATAAGAAATTTCCTTTGTAAATTTCTTTTTTCTTTGTGGGGAGGTGTTACATAGCCTATGATTTCATCATCCTTTGTGTAATTTTAACGCACAGTTGCTGCATGTTTGATCACGAGCGTGTTCTGCCTCAGTCCCCCCTTCTACCGTTATAGTAGAGTAAGTCGTTCTCTCTGTTATACTTTGCGGGATTTTCAGCTCTCTGTCCCCATGGCTTCATTTGCGCGTCCTTCTTACAAGTTGTATCAGGCTCTGCCAGCCCCTATATAATGAGCTCAGTCTCTGCATCATTGCCACTTAGATCTGCTCCTCATTTTGTTCACATCTCTGTCCTCCCCTGTACAGATATTATTATTGTGAGTGCTCAAGAAGTCTCCAACCATCTAGCAGCTGTGTGTAATTTGAGTATAACTGTTGTTGCATTTTTTCTTGTACTGTATAGCATAAGTTTAATTTGTAGGCCTAGTGAAGTTTTTGTAATTCGTGTGGGGTTCTTTATGTCAGTCATTTTTGACAATAGTTTGTATCTGTAATTATTTATCTGGCATTCACTGAGTATTATCTGGTATCTCATTTTATCAGGGCTGACTTAGATAAATTTACTCTTGCTAATTTCGTGTTAATAGAGGCTATTGCAGTTAACCATATATTTAACCTGTTTTTGCCATTACATTATCCTTATGAGTCCTGAATGTTTTGTTGTTAGTTTGAGCATTAAACTTTAACTTGTAATTTTACCTAACTCTTTTGTTTTGAACCTGGAACTTTACGGGACAGTAGTGATTTTTAGCATTCTCACTTAAAGTGTACGTTATCTTTCTCTGTTCCGTAACAATATATATATATATATATATATATATATATATATATATATATATATATATATATATTATTCACACCATGCAGGCGTGCCCTCCCTCACGGTCCTTGCCGCCCTCAGTCCTCACCCTCCGGCTGCCAAGCCTGCCAGTCCTCGTCCCTCCACTTCCACCACAACGCGTGCGGGGAAACCCACCACCACCGCTGCCTCCACCTCCTCCTCCAAGCCCCGCTCTCTCACCACTAAGCCAGGGCGCCCCGCTACTGCCGCAGCCACGGCACCTCGCTGCACCCCCAGCACAGCTCCTGCACCACCACACGGCCACCTGCCCTGGTACAGAGAGGCACCACACCTCCTGCTGTGACTCCATCTCTGCAGACCCCCTTCCACCCCAGCCTGTGATGACATTGACCCTGCCACCACTCGCTCCATCTCTGCAGACCCCCTTCCACCCCAGCCTGTGATGACATTGACCCTGCCACCACTCACTCCATCTCTGCAGACCCCCTTCCACCCCAGCCTGTGATGACATTGACCCTGCCACCACTCGCTCCATCTCTGCAGACCCCCTTCCACCCCAGCCTGTGATGACATTGACCCTGCCACCACTCACTCCATCTCTGCACACCCCCTTCCACCCCAGCCAGTGATGACATTGACCCTGCCACCACTCACTCCATCTCTGCAGACCCCCTTCCACCCCAGCCTGTGATGACATTGACCCTGCCACCACTCACTCCATCTCTGCAGACCCCCTTCCACCCCAGCCAGTGATGACATTGACCCTGCCACCACTCACTCCATCTCTGCAGACCCCCTTCCACCCCAGCCTGTGATGACATTGACCCTGCCACCACTCAGCTCCCTGCCAACACCACCACCGCCACCCCTGCCTCCCGCCCCTCCAAGTCTGCTGGCATGACCCTGCCACCACTCAGCTCCCTGCCAACACCACCACCGCCACCCCTGCCTCCCGCCCCTCCAAGTCTGCTGGCATGACCCTGCCACCACTCAGCTCCCTGCCACCACCACCACCGCCACCCCTGCCTCCCGCCCCTCCAAGTCTGCTGGCATGACCCTGCCACCACTCAGCTCCCTGCCACCACCACCACCGCCACCTTCCTTCAGCACAGAATCTGGAGTCGAGCGACAGCGGTTTCTGCTCAGCATTGCAGACTCAGGCCACACCTGCCTGTTTGTATGGTGCTGCAGCGCTGCCTGGAGAGGCTTCCTAACCCTCATGCAAGGCAGGACTGGCCACCCACCACTGCCAGTATCATTCATCACCTTAACATTGCCGACGCCTGTCAGGCAGGCCCTGACCCCCCTGACCCTGACTACACGCCCTCACCCCCATGGCTGCCCCTGCCATCCAGTGTTGCCCCCTCCCACGCCTGTCAGGCAGGCCCTGACCCCCCTGACCCTGACTACACGCCCTCACCCCCATGGCTGCCCCTGCCTCACCCCCATGGCTGCCCCTGCCATCCAGTGTTGCCCCCTCCCACGCCTGCCCTGGAGCACCTCTGCCTGGCCTCCTACCACAGGATGGCATAAGGAGAACTGCATCACTCTGGACCCCAGGCACAGCCGAATACTTCACCGACGGGTCAGTCACTGCTGAGGGGTCAGCAGGTGCTGCACTGCGTCAGTGAAGGCCGTGTCGAGTCCTGGCGGCTCCCCTCCAGAGCCTCTGCGTACGAGACGTAGCTTGTGGCTGTCCCAGGCGCCGTCAGGCACGCCAGCCAACACCACACACACACCGACCCTCGTCTCTGCACGGCCTACCAGCACCACACTTGCCAGCCAACACCACACACACACCGACCCTCGTCTCTGCACGGCCTACCAGCACCACACTTGCCAGCCAACACCACACACACACCGACCCTTGTCTCTGCACGGCCTACCAGCACCACACTTGCCAGCCAGCACCACACACACACCGACCCTCGTCTCTGCACGGCCTACCAGCACCACACTTGCCAGCCAACACCACACACACACCGACCCTCGTCTCTGCACGGCCTACCAGCACCACACTTCAGTAACAATGGGAGTCTGCTGACCTCAGTCACAGCTGTGGCTGACTCCATCTCACAGAGTGGAGGAGAAATTTACCTCCACTGGCTGCCTGGCCACGTGGGCATCTCAGGCAACGAGCGAGCCAACGCCGCCGCTGGTTCAGCAACCAGCCTGCCTGCCATCACCTTCCCCCTCAAGACCAGCCTCTCACATCAAACACAGAACCACAGCCAACACCTCCAGGCTCAGTCTATCACAGCACGAGTTGCAGAGGCTCACGCTGTGCAACATGGTATGCAAGAGCTGCCACCTACCAGCCCCTCTCCGCCCCACCCTGCACACCCAACTCGCTCATGGTGCGCCTGCGTCGCCTACGGCTGGGCTGGCCTGCTTGTGTCAAACAGCAGGCAGGAATCCTGAACCTGCCCCACCGTCACCAACCTGAAGACTGGCCTCCCAACCACTGTCTGCTGGACTGCCCCGCCACAGCAGCCCGTCGCTCTGCGCTGCCAGGCAGACTCGTCACAAGAATGTCTGCCTTTGATACACCTGCCGAGGTGGTGGCCCTGTGCCCCACCCCAGCCCTGTGCCCCACCCCAGCCCTGTGCCCCACCCCAGCCCTGTCCCCCACCCCAGCCCTGTCCCCCACCCCAGCCCTGTGCCCCACCCCAGCCCTGTGCCCCATCCCAGCCCCCCTCCATACTGTATCCCCCACCCTCCCCCTACATAGCCATTTCCCCCAGTAATTCTGTATATCCCCACCCTCCCCCTCCATAGCCACTCCCCCCCAGTAATTCTGTATCCTCGTACCCTCCCCCTCCATATCCCCCCCAGTAATTCAACTGGCAGTCCATCCTGACGGCCTTCCTCCTGCCGTGTCCATACTAAGTAAATACAGAGGCAGGAATCACACCTAACTAACTGACTCCTGTAGGCCATTTGTAGCGTTGTAATACCCACATGGTTTGTGTCAATAACATGTACAATAATACTGAGATGTAATGTGCTAAATATAACCTAACTAACTGACTCCTGTAGGCCATTTGTAGCGTTGTAATACCCACATGGTTTGTGTCAATAACATGTACAATAATACTGAGGTGTAATGTGCTAAATATAACCTAACTAACTGACTCCTGTAGGCCATTTGTAGCGTTGTAATACCCACATGGTTTGTGTCAATAACATGTACAATAATACTGAGGTGTAATGTGCTAAATATAACCTAACTAACTGACTCCTGTAGGCCATTTGTAGCGTTGTAATACCCACATGGTTTGTGTCAATAACATGTACAATAATACTGAGGTGTAATGTGCTAAATATAACCTAACTAACTGACTCCTGTAGGCCATTTGTAGCGTTGTAATACCCACATGGTTTGTGTCAATAACATGTACAATAATACTGAGGTGTAATGTGCTAAATATAACCTAACTAACTGACTCCTGTAGGCCATTTGTAGCGTTGTAATACCCACATGGTTTGTGTCAATAACATGTACAATAATACTGAGGTGTAATGTGCTAAATATAACCTAACTAACTGACTCCTGTAGGCCATTTGTAGCGTTGTAATACCCACATGGTTTGTGTCAATAACATGTACAATAATACTGAGGTGTAATGTGCTAAATATAACCTAACTAACTGACTCCTGTAGGCCATTTGTAGCGTTGTAATACCCACATGGTTTGTGTCAATAACATGTACAATAATACTGAGGTGTAATGTGCTAAATATAACCTAACTAACTGACTCCTGTAGGCCATTTGTAGCGTTGTAATACCCACATGGTTTGTGTCAATAACATGTACAATAATACTGAGGTGTAATGTGCTAAATATAACCTAACTAACTGACTCCTGTAGGCCATTTGTAGCGTTGTAATACCCACATGGTTTGTGTCAATAACATGTACAATAATACTGAGGTGTAATGTGCTAAATAAATCGCTAAGGAACAGCAGTTACCAAATATCCAGCCTCTCAGAATACCACACTTAACCCTCTCAGTCCGATGACTATTTTTTTTTTTTTGTCTGCCTACCACTCTCTCTCTCTCTCTCTCTCTCTCTCTCTCTCTCTCTCTCCACTATTCACGGTTTAAATTCTTCCTCCTTCCCTCCTCCTCTTCCATTTTCTCTTTCTTCTTCCTCTCTTTGAACTTACTCGTTTTACTCCCCCTCCTCCTCCTCCTCCTCCTCGATCATTTTCTTCTCTTCCGCCTCTTATTTCTCTCTCTCTCTTCCCACTCCTCATCCTTAACTCTCTTCCATCTTGCCTTCCTTCCCCTCCTCTTGTACCTCCTCTCTCTTCCATCATCTCTTTCTTCCCCTACACCCTACACTTCACTCACTTCTCCTCCTCATCATCATCATCATCATCTAATCTCTCCTCGTTTTATCTTCCTCCTCCTCTTCCATCACTCTCACTGCCCTTATTCTCAAACTATCATTCCTCCTCCTCCTCCTCATCATCATCATCATTATCATCATCATCTAATCTCTCCTCGTCTTGTCTTCCTCCTCCTCTTCCATCTCCACTCTCACTCCCCTTATTCCCAAACTATCATTCCTCCTCCTCCTCCTCCTGCTCCTGCTCCTGCCTTCCACTGCCTCCATGCCAACACAGTCTCTCTCCAGCCATCTTG
>NW_027642947.1:137500-199971 GCF_032717465.1 Coenobita brevimanus
GCGCATATACCATAAAATCCTCCAGTATGTTATAAATGGAATCTACGTCGATTTTGAAAGTGATAGATTACATGAAAATCAATATTGTATAATATACAAAATTAATTACCGAGGAAGTGGTGCTACGAAATCTGCCACATTAAGGCGGATATTTTCAAAACTTGGCGCCGCCCGACAGCCTCTTGCTTTTGTGTTAATCCATTTTTATGCCTCGTCTGTGTGCCGCCATCGCTTATCTCTGGGATATGAGCATTATCAGCGGTATCACAAAGCTACCTTACACTTGCATCCACTAGCAGGCTTCGTAGCACCTTTACCGAAGCGATTTATCACGTACATTACACATTAACATTCTCCCGCAGGCCATTTGCATCGAATACCGACATGGTTTTCGTCAGTAACATGCAAAACAATGCTGAGGTGTAATGTACAAAATAAATCGCTAGGGGAGAGGAGTTACGAAATATCCAGCCTCTCATACACAATACGATATGATGTAATTATCTCTCGTTTGATCCCTTCTTTCAAGTCTCTCTCTCTCTCTCTCTCTCTCTCTCTCTCTCTCTCTCTCTCTCGTAAGCTGAATAAAATCGCTGTAAATCGTAAGTAAACAAAGGCGTCGCCACACTCCAGGGGTCGAGCTGAGAGAAATAGTGTGGCGGTGACAACACAAATTATTACGTCATAGTGTGTACTGGATTAATGTGTGTGTGTGTGTGTGTGTGTGTGTGTAAGAAAGAAGGAACCAAAGGCCTGGAGCACGCAAGATTATTCCCTCCAAGATAAAAACAAAAACAATACAAAAGAGAGCCATATTCAAGATGCGTTCATTTCGAGATGCCTGGACACACTGCGTTTGAAAGACTGGAGGTCATAGGAAGTAGGAAATACAGACAGCGGGAGACAGTTCCACAGCTGACATGAAGGACCGGGAGTAGCGCTTAGCTTACCTCTTACCTACCTACCTACCCATCTACCTTCAATACACTGGAGATCATAGGCAGTAGGAAATACAGAGAGAGGGAGAGAGTTCCAGAGTTGACCGGTTACCATAATAAGGCTGGCGATACCACGTGAACGAAGAAAATCACGAAGAAACTAAGACAGGAAGAGGAAAAGAAGAAAGAGAAAAGGAGGAGGAGGAGCAGGAGGAAGAAGAAGCAGAAGGCATAGAAGAAAGCAGAGGCAGAAGCAGCAGCAGCAGAGGTAGATGTAGACGTTAAGGAAGGAGAATTAGACAAAGAAGTTGATGAGGCGGAAGTGGACTGTTAAGACGCAAAAAAGTACAAGTAGAAGTAGAAAAATTAAAAGTAGAAGTAGAAGTGACAGCAGAAAATAAGTAGAAAATGGAAGAGTAGTACAGGCAGAAGTAGCAGCAGTAGATGTCAAAGTAGCAGCAGTAGATGTCAAAGTAGCAGCAGTAGATGTCAAAGTAGCAGCAGTAGCTGTCAAAGTAGCAGCAGTAGCTGTCAAAGTAGCAGCAGTAGATGTCAAAGTAGCAGCAGTAGATGTCAAAGTAGCAGCAGTAGATGTCAAAGTAGCAGCAGTAGATGTCAAAGTAGCAGCAGTAGCTGTCAAAGTAGCAGCAGTAGATGTCAAAGTAGCAGCAGTAGCTGTCAAAGTAGCAGCAGTAGATGTCAAAGTAGCAGCAGTAGCTGTCAAAGTAGAAGCAGTAGATGTCAAAGTAGAAGCAGTAGATGTCAAAGTAGCAGCAGTAGATGTCAAAGTAGCAGCAGTAGATGTCAAAGTAGCAGCAGTAGATGTCAAAGTAGCAGCAGTAGATGTCAAAGTAGCAGCAGTAGATGTCAAAGTAGAAGCAGTAGATGTCAACGTAGAAGCAGTAGATGTCAAAGTAGAAGCAGTAGATGTCAAAGTAGAAGCAGTAGATGTCAAAGTAGCAGCAGTAGATGTCAAAGTAGAAGCAGTAGATGTCAAAGTAGCAGCAGTAGATGTCAAAGTAGATGTCAAAGTAGCAGCAGTAGATGTCAAAGTAGAAGCAGTAGATGTCAAAGTAGAAGCAGTAGATGTCAAAGTAGATGTCAAAGTAGCAGCAGTAGATGTCAAAGTAGAAGCAGTAGATGTCAAAGTAGAAGCAGTAGATGTCAAAGTAGCAGCAGTAGATGTCAATGTAGCAGCAGTAGATGTCAAAGTAGAAGCAGTAGATGTCAAAGTAGCAGCAGTAGATGTCAAAGTAGAAGCAGTAGATGTCAAAGTAGAAGCAGTAGATGTCAAAGTAGAAGCAGTAGATGTCAAAGTAGCAGCAGTAGATGTCAAAGTAGCAGCAGTAGATGTCAAAGTAGAAGCAGTAGATGTCAAAGTAGCAGCAGTAGATGTCAAAGTAGAAGCAGTAGATGTCAAAGTAGATGTCAAAGTAGCAGCAGTAGATGTCAAAGTAGAAGCAGTAGATGTCAAAGTAGAAGCAGTAGATGTCAAAGTAGAAGCAGTAGATGTCAATGTAGCAGCAATAGATGTCAATGTAGCAGCAGTAGATGTCAAAGTAGAAGCAGTAGATGTCAAAGTAGAAGCAGTAGATGTCAAAGTAGAAGCAGTAGATGTCAAAGTAGATGTCAAAGTAGAAGTAGTAGATGTCAAAGTAGATGTCAAAGTAGAAGTAGTAGATGTCAAAGTAGATGTCAAAGTAGAAGCAGTAGATGTCAAAGTAGATGTCAAAGTAGATGTCAAAGTAGAAGCAGTAGATGTCAAAGTAGCAGCAGTAGATGTCAAAGTAGATGTCAAAGTAGCAGCAGTAGATGTCAAAGTAGAAGCAGTAGATGTCAAAGTAGCAGCAGTAGATGTCAAAGTAGCAGCAGTAGATGTCAAAGTAGCAGCAGTAGATGTCAAAGTAGCAGCAGTAGATGTCAAAGTAGAAGCAGATGTCAAAGTAGAAGCAGTAGATGTCAAAGTAGCAGCAGTAGATGTCAAAGTAGATGTCAAAGTAGCAGCAGTAGATGTCAAAGTAGAAGCAGTAGATGTCAAAGTAGCAGCAGTAGATGTCAAAGTAGATGTCAAAGTAGCAGCAGTAGATGTCAAAGTAGCAGCAGTAGATGTCAAAGTAGCAGCAGTAGATGTCAAAGTAGCAGCAGTAGATGTCAAAGTAGAAGCAGTAGATGTCAAAGTAGAAGCAGTAGATGTCAAAGTAGCAGCAGTAGATGTCAAAGTAGCAGCAGTAGCTGTCAAAGTAGCAGCAGTAGATGTCAAAGTAGCAGCAGTAGATGTCAAAGTAGCAGCAGTAGATGTCAAAGTAGAAGCAGTAGATGTCAAAGTAGCAGCAGTAGATGTCAAAGTAGCAGCAGTAGATGTCAAAGTAGCAGCAGTAGATGTCAAAGTAGAAGCAGTAGATGTCAAAGTAGATGCAGTAGATGTCAAAGTAGCAGCAGTAGATGTCAAAGTAGCAGCAGTAGGTGTCAAAGTAGAAGCAGTAGATGTCAAAGTAGCAGCAGTAGATGTCAAAGTAGCAGCAGTAGATGTCAAAGTAGAAGCAGTAGATGTCAAAGTAGATGCAGTAGATGTCAAAGTAGATGCAGTAGATGTCAAAGTAGATGCAGTAGGTGTCAAAGTAGAAGCAGTAGATGTCAAAGTAGATGCAGTAGATGTCAAAGTAGATGCAGTAGATGTCAAAGTAGATGCAGTAGGTGTCAAAGTAGATGTCAAAGTAGAAGCAGTAGATGTCAAAGTAGATGTCAAAGTAGATGTCAAAGTAGAAGCAGTAGATGTCAAAGTAGATGTCAAAGTAGAAGCAGTAGATGTCAAAGTAGATGTCAAAGTAGCAGCAGTAGATGTCAAAGTAGATGTCAAAGTAGCAGCAGTAGATGTCAAAGTAGATGTCAAAGTAGAAGCAGTAGATATCAAAGTAGATGTCAAAGTAGCAGCAGTAGATGTCAAAGTAGATGTCAAAGTAGAAGCAGTAGATATCAAAGTAGATGTCAAAGTAGAAGCAGTAGATGTCAAAGTAGCAGCAGTAGATGTCAAAGTAGCAGCAGTAGATGTCAAAGTAGCAGCAGTAGATGTCAAAGTAGCAGCAGTAGATGTCAAAGTAGAAGCAGTAGATGTCAAAGTAGCAGCAGTAGATGTCAAAGTAGCAGCAGTAGATGTCAAAGTAGCAGCAGTAGATGTCAAAGTAGCAGCAGTAGATGTCAAAGTAGCAGCAGTAGATGTCAAAGTAGATGTCAAAGTAGATGCAGAAACAGAAGTAAAGTAGTAGTACACTTAGAAGTAGTACAAATAGAGGTAGTAGTACAATTAGTAGTACAAATAGAGGTAGTAGTACAATTACAAGTACCGGTAGTACAAATAGAGGCTGTAGTACAATTAGTAGTACAAATAGAGGTAGTAGTACAATTACAAGTAGTACAAATAGAGGCTGTAGTACAATTAGTAGTACAAATAGTGGTAGTAGTACAATTACAAGTAGTACAAATAGAGGTAGTAGTACAATTAATAGTACAAATACAGGCAGTAGTACAAATAGAGGTAGTAGTACAATTACAAGTAGTACAAATAGTGGTAGTAGTACAATTAATAGTACAAATAGTGGTAGTAGTACAATTACAAGTAGTATAAATAGAGGTAGTAGTACAATTAATAGTACAAATAGAGGCTGTAGTACACTTAGAAGTACACACAGAGGCTGTAGTACAATTACAAGTAGTACAAATAGAGGTAGTAGTACAATTAGAAGTACACATAGAGGCTGTAGTACACTTAGAAGTAGTACAAATAGAGGTAGTAGTACAATTAATAGTACAAATAGAGGCTGTAGTACACTTAGAAGTAGTACAAATAGAGGTAGTAGTACAATTAATAGTACAAATAGAGGCTGTAGTACACTTAGAAGTACACACAGAGGCTGTAGTACAATTACAAGTAGTACAAATAGAGGTAGTAGTACAATTAGAAGTACACATAGAGGCTGTAGTACACTTAGAAGTAGTACAAATAGAGGTAGTAGTACAATTAATAGTACAAATAGAGGCTGTAGTACACTTAGAAGTAGTACAAATAGAGGCAGTAGTACAATTAATAGTACAAATACAGGTAGTAGTACAATTAATAGTACAAATAGAGGCTGTAGTACACTTAGAAGTAGGAGTGGAAGTAGAGGTAGACGAGGAAGAAACAGAAGTAGAATTGAAGAGAAGAAAGCAAAGGCAGTAGATGAAGAAGTGAGGAGGAGGAGGAGGAGGAAGGAGAGAGAAGAGAAAGAAGAGAGAAGAAGGAAGGAAGGAGAGAAGAAGGAAGGAAGCAGAGAGAAGGAAGAAAGGAGAGAGAGGAAGGAAGGAAAGAGAGAAAAAGGAAGAAAGGAGAGAGAGGAAGGAAGAATGGAGAGAGAGGAAGGAAGAAAGGAGAGAGAGGAAGGAAGAAAGGAGAGAGAAGAATGAGGAAAGGAGAGAAAAGAAGGAAGGAAGGAGAGAGAAGAAGGAAGGAAAGAGAAGGAAGGAAGGAGAGAGAAGAGGGAATACGGGAGAGAGAAGGAGGAAGAAGGAAGGAGAGAGGAGAAGGAAGGAGAGAGAAGGAGGAAGAAGGAAGAAAGGAGAGAGAAGAAGGAAGGAGAGTGAAGGAAAGAAGGAGAGAGAAGAAGGAAGGAAGGAGAGAAGAAGGAAGGAGAGAAAAAGGAAGAAAGGAGAGAGAGAAGGAAGGAAGGAGAGAGAAGAAGGAAGAAAGGAGACGAGAGAAAAAGAAGGAAGAAAGGAGACGAGAGAAAAAGAAGGAAGAAAGGAGACGAGAGAAAAAGAAGGAAGAAAGGAGACGAGAGAAAAAGAAGGAAGAAAGGAGAGAGAAGAATGAGGAAAGGAGAGAGAAAAGAAGGAAGAAAGGAGAGAGAAGAATGAGGAAAGGAGAGAGAAAAGAAGGAAGAAAGGAGAGAGAAGAATGAGGAAAGGAGAGAGAAAAGAAGGAAGAAAGGAGAGAGAAGAATGAGGAAAGGAGAGAGAAGGAAGGAAGGAGAGAGAAGAAGTAAGAAAGGAGAGAGAAAAGAAGGAAGAAAGGAGAGAGAAGAAGGAAGGAAGGAGAGAGAAAAGAGGACGAAGAACAGGAAGAGGGAGAAGGTCAGGAAGAGGAGGAAGAAGATTAGGAAGAAGAGGAAGAAGAAGAGGAGGAAGAAGACGGAAGAAAAGGAAGAAAGGAAGAGGAAGAAGAAGAGGAGGAAGAAGAATATAGGAAGAGGAAGAGGAAAAAGGAGGAGGAGGAAGGAAAGAGAAATGGAGGGAGAAGAGGAGGAAGAGGAAGAAGAAGAGGAAGAGGAAGAGAAAAAGAGGAAACAAGAGGAAGAGGAGGAAGAAGAGGCAAAAGGAGGACGGGGAAAAAAAGTACGAGGAAGAAAAGAGGAAGGATGGGTAAGAGGAGGAAGAGGAAGAACAAGAAGAGGAGGAAGAGGAAGAACAAGAAGAGGATGAAGAGGAAGAATAAGAGGAAGAGGAAGAACAAGGGGACGAGGAAGAAGATAAAGAGGAAGACGAGGAACAGGAAGACGAAGAAAAGGAAAGGGAAGAGAAAGGTGGAGAAGAGGAGGTGGAAGAGGAAGAGGAAGAAGAGGAAGAGGGAGAAGAGGAACAGAATGAGCGAGGAAAAAGAAGAGGAAGTGGAAGAGAAAGAAGAGGAAAAAGAAGAGGAAGCGAAATGGGAAGAGAAAGAGGGAGAAGAGGGGGAAGAGGAAAAGGAAGAGGGAGAAGAGGAAGAAGATAAAGGAGAGGAAGAACGGGTAGAGGAGGAAGAGGAAGAGGAAGAGGAAGAAGAGGAGGGGGATGAGGGAGAAGAAAAGAGGAAGAGGAGGAAGACGAGGAAGAGGAAGAGGAATTTGAGGAAGAGGGAAGAAACAACGAATAATATCCAGCTAATCATCTCTCTACGTTTAAAAAATGCACGACCCAAGCCGGCAGGTAGGTAAGCGTTAACTACTGTCATTGAAGCTTTAAATAACTATACAATGATAATAATACCTTCCCTACTCTTTATGACATCCAAATAATTACACACATTCAGAAAGCAACGAGTTTAAACAGACAAGGAAGTTACGGTAAGAGGTAATTATCCAAAACCCTTTTCTGTCCAGCTCTCTAATGCAAAAGTTACCGTTACTCCCAGTCCTTCATTGATGCAACAGGTCAACTCAGGAACTGTCTCCCTCTGTATTTCCTACTTCCTATGATCTCCAGTCTTTCAAACGCAGTGTCCAGGCATCTCGAAATGAACGGATCTTGAATTTGTTTGTTTTTGTTTTTTCTTGGAAGGAATGATTTGTGGGCTCTTCGCCTTTGGTTCCTTCTTTCTTGCATTAAAAAAAAAGGTAATTACCACACTGAGAAAGCAATGAGTTTAAACAGGCAAGGAAGCTACAGTAAGAGGTAATTATCAAAACGCATCCACTCACAAACTGGAGGACGAAGATCCAAATGGCTGACCTTGCCGGTGGCGTCGTGGGGGCGGGGCAGTGCACCTCGCGTCTTGTAGCACCTCAGCCTGGCCTCCTGTCTCCCCCACACCTTGACACCCACACCAGCGCCAGGCCACCAGCGTCCACAGCCACTCGTGTCCTCGAAGATCACGCTGAGACGCAAATCACACTCAAAAATAAATAAGACTTCCTGCTGCGATGCTTCTTAGGAAAAAAAAGTGGTGGCAAGTGTGTGGCAGCAGGGCAGGTGGCAGGTGCTGGGCAGGGCAGGTGTGCCAACCGTGCTGTGTCAACGCGTCACTAACCCACCTGCCACACACCACATGCTACATAATCCATAAGCATCAAACACAACCACACAGGGTACTTGTTAATGTCAGCATCTCTGGCTTAATATAAAGTGCTTCTAAGAGTTTCGCATGCCTAGACAACTAATCGTAGGAAATAAAATGAGATAATATCACCTCTGGATCTGTGAGTGCATCTGAAGTATTGGTACACCTGACGCTGCACACATTCGCGACGCATCACCTCACCTGAAGTTGCCACCGACCCGATTTAAAGCACCACTAATTACAATATATGTGCCACTTTGCACCGCTCAGTTATGTATAGTTTTTAGTTATATTTAATTATGACAAAATAAGTTTGTTACGAAAAAGTGACAAGGATTACTAAAATGCAATATATGATCACACTAAGCAACCGCACTTGTTCACACTCAGCTTATGGAAGAATAGGGAGGAGGGGGGAGGGGGGGGCATTGGATGGGGGGAGAGGAACGGGAGGGGGGGGCGGTGGTGGGGGAGAGAG
The DNA here is from genome assembly GCF_032717465.1 of Coenobita brevimanus. NCBI lineage: Eukaryota > Metazoa > Arthropoda > Malacostraca > Decapoda > Coenobitidae > Coenobita > Coenobita brevimanus. Next base: position 145,704 of record NW_027642947.1, read on the forward strand.
GAGGGGAATGTCATCGTCTGTTTCAAAATTCATAACAAAAGACGTGCACAGTTTGTGCTGTGAGGAGTGATAACAACAGCCTCAGGGCAATGTGATGGAAAATATGAACAAAGAGGAAGGCCAGCTGCAGAGATGAACGATAAGTATCCAGAGGTGAACGTTGGGTAAGATGAAGAACGTGTATTTTTCATCCAGTGTTTTATTTTTCATTATGGTTCGGACTTGATAAACCTAATATTGGAAATAATGTGAAAGTTTACACCAGTTTAACAAGATGCTAATGCGTTTGTGATACACTGATTAATATGAGAGACAGAGAGAGAGAGAGAAGGAGGGATGTCGGAGAGATGGTGCCTTTCTGACATCGCAGCAGTACACCCACATTTCATCTCCTGTTATGATATTTTTCACAAAGTTTTCACCTACATTCGAACAATCAAGCAGCTCCTGACTGTCCGTGACGCATTTCTCGTTTTGCTCATCTGTCAGCAGACAAGGCACAAATTTTGCACCAACATTACGCATCTTCAGGTTTTTCTTTTTATTTTTATTAAAATCATATGGCACCAACTTTTACAGGTGCCTACTTCTTCGGAAACTTCACACACGCACTTTTACAGGTGCCTACTTCTTCGGAAACTTCACACACGCACTTTTACAGGTGCCTACTTCTTGGGAAACTTCACACACGCACTTTTACAGGTGTCTACTTCTTCGGAAACATCACAGACAGTCAGGTGACGGATCACAGCACGCACATTCTCTAGGCGATTGTCGTCTCTTGATGTGGAGTGTCGTCCAGATTAGGGATCGTCTGTGGTGGATGTTCTTCCTGATTTGCATCGCTAGAGTCACTTGTGACATTGCATATGGCTCAAACAATTCTCCCCATAAGCCTGCTGCAACATCTGAAAAGTCTCTAAAAGTTTTGCCCATATCGGAAACAGATTTCACACCAACACGTTGTTCTTCAAGGCCCTTCGGTGTCCACCTTGCAACAAATGGCCAGTTGCACTAAACACACATTCACTCAGGTACGTCCATCTCGATAAGTGATATGGTGTGGTGCGGCAAGTGTTAGACTATAGTTCAAAGTTGCCGCCACATTGCACTCCCATTACAGTCACGCTACGGCGGCTGGGTGATGCACTGTTTAAAAAGTTTAATCTTTTTTTGGACACACCTTGTATTCAAGCACTTCACTACAATTTTCTCCCACTTTCTATTGCTAGACGCCTCAGTCCTGTTAGGGGTGGCCACAAACAAGTCGCCTCCATGTCGTCCTGTCCCCCGCCATTTCACTGCCTTACTCCCAGCACACACACCCTTTCTCATATACCTCTCCACTCCATCCCTCCACCTCATCCTTGGCCTTCCTCTCCCTTTCCCCCCTCCACCTCACTCACACACTCTCCTCGTTAGTCTCTCGCTAATAATTGATGGTTTAAATGTCATATTCTGGTCCAGTCCCATACGATGACAACCTATTTTTTTTTTTTCTATAATGTCCCTTCGTAATTAAAAATCTTGCCCACTCCCATCCGGTGAAACCAATAAATATATGACTAGTAACCAAGGAGACTCATTTTCACCCAGTTTTGTCAAATAATAACCCTTTCTTTGTATGATACACCTATTAATTCTACTTCTTGCCCAGTTCCGTCACATGAAAACAATATATGCAAATAGTAACCAAGGAGACTTATTATAATCCAGTTCCATCAGACAAAAATAGTAAATATTTGAATAGTAACCAAGGAGACCCATGATCCAGGGGATAACACTGCTTTTTTCATATTATTCTTCAGTAATTTAACTTTTTGTGGTAGGTGGTGGCGACCATCATCCACTCACTTGATGCAGTGCTTCTTACTTCTTCCTTAGCCTTTATCATTCTTTTTCTGTGCCTGTCCTCCTCTCTTCCTATTTCTCCCATCTTTCCTGTCACTTCTTATTGCTTTTCCTTCCCTTACAGGTGGCTTTACATTGAGTAACAAGCCAAATGGTTTCCTGTAAGCCAAGAAACCATTTACAACGCTGGGTGGTAACCATATAACCAAACTATACGTGCTCACTATGTGTCAACAAGTGGGTTGGTGGAGGGTTAGTGCCCCTCCCCGTAAAACAAATAACTCAAAGTCAAGTGGCCACCCCTTACGGGATTATGGCGTCTGGCAATAGATAGATAGATAGATAGAATTTAGCTTTTTTCCCAGTTCTATTGGTTAAAAACAATAGATATGGGAATAGTAACCAAGGAGACTCATAATCATGCAGTTCTATCAGATAATAACAGCAGATATTTGAATAGTAACCAAGGAGACTCATTATTCCAGTCAGTGAAGACAATATGATCTTGTGGCCCTCTTAATGGAGCAAAAGTGGGGCGGCTGAACCCACTAAACCACCAATTATGTGAAAAACTAGTCACGAAGAAGTGCAGGGGAGTATGACAGTCCCATACCACCGCTCAGAACCCTAACTGGGCCTAAATTAACAGCCTAAACCCACTGCACCACCTGATGTATGCAGAAAAATAGTCACGAAGAAGTGCAGGAAGTATAACTATAATTGCCAGCCTAAACCCACTAAGCCACCAGCCATAAGCAGAAATATACTAGTCATGAAGAAGTGCAGGGGAATATTAAGTGAACTATTCTCAATAGTTGACAGCCTAAACCCACTAAACCACCTGCCATAGGTAGGAAAATGCTAGTCATGAAGAAGTGCATGGAGTATAGCCAAAATTGACAGCCTAAACCCACTAGACCACCAGGCATAGGTAGAAAAATGCTAGTCACGAAGAAGTGCAGGGGAGTATAACAGTCCCATACCACCCTCAGAACCCTATCTGGGCCTAAATTAACAGCCTAACCCCACTGCAACACCTGATGTGTGCAGAAAATTATAGTCACGAAGAAGTGAAGGGTATATAGCCAAAACTGACAACCTAAACCCACTTAACCACCTATAAGCAGAAAAATGCTAGTCATGAAGAAGTGCAAAGAGTATAGCAATCCCCAACCACCCCTACCGAGCCAAAACTGACAGCCTAAACCCATTAAACCACCAGCCATAGGTAGAAAAATGCTAGTCATGAAGAAGTGCAGGAAGTATAGCCAAAACTGACAGCCTAAACCCACTAGGCCACCAAATATACCTTAAAACTAAATTAAAGTTTGAATTAAATGTATATTTTTTCAATTCAAAGGCTAAGTTGTGAGGCAGGCAGGAGTCTCCTTGGTTACTAGTCAAATCTACCCTCCAATCTGACTACACCTGGCCATCAACTAAGCTGGAAGGGGTTACGGTTCTTTGTCTAGTAACCAAGGAGACTCATTCCTACCTCAACTGTTTCAGCTCTAGATCCTTTCCATAGCACTTCTTCATGACTAGCACATTCTGGTGTTCATCCCCTGTTAAAAAAAAAAAAAAAGGCTCTATATCTCTTCCATAGCACTTCTTCGTGATGTGTTAGGTGGTGACGACTATCATCCACTCACTTAATGTAGTGCTGCCTACTTCCTTCGCCTTTATCATGCTTTTTCTGTGTCTGCCCTCCTCTCTTCCTATTTCTTACCATCATCCACTCACTTGATGTGCTGCCTACTTTCTTCACATTTATCATTCTCTTTCTGTGTCTGCCCTCCTCTCTTCCTATTTCTTATGCATCCACTCACTTGATGTAGTGCTTCCTACTTCTTCACCTTTATCATTCATATTCTGTCTTCCCTCGTCTCTTCCTGTTTCTCCCATCTTTCCTGTCACTTTTTATTACTCTTCTTTCCTTTTCAGGTGGCTTTACATTGAGTGACAAGCCTAATGGTTTCCTGTAAGCCAGGAAACCATTTGCAACGCTGGGTGGTAACCATATAACCAACCCATACTTGTTCCCTACGTGTCAGCAAGTGGGTTGGCGGAGGGTTAATGCCCCTCACCATAAAACAACTAACTCAAAAACAAACGGCCACCCCTTCCGGGATTATGGCGCCTGACTATAGATAGATAGTGGTAATAGCAGTAGTTGTAGTAGCAGTAGCAGTATAGCGTGTCACACATACGTACTTTCCTCTTTATGGAACAATTCTTTACAAGGAAATCAGTGATGGGTTTACATGTTCTATGCTAATGTAATGCACCAGCGTCATTACCTTCAGATTATTTTTAGATGCCAAGAGGTGGTTAGGTTTTATTGCTCACGGAACGCTGTCTGCTAAGGGATGAGTAATTGGTCAGAGAGAGAGAGAAAGAGAGAGAGAGACTTATTATCATGACTGTCTTGTCCAGTATAGGACAGTTATGGTACATAACTATAGCCTATACAGTGTATATAGTGGCAGAGAGAGAGAGAGAGAGAGAGAGAGAGAGAGAGAGAGAGAGAGAGAGAGGATTTTAAATCTCGCGGGTCAACTCTTCTATTCTCAACCTCTGTGTTTTATTTAAGTTCTCTTATATCGATTAGTTTTTTAACATTTCCGTATAGATATTGATGTATAGAAACGTACTCTTGAAAAAATTAGGCAAGAAATAAGTATGAGAACTATATTACCAAAATGTAATGAAAAAAAAATACCTGTATAGTTATGACTGAAAAACATTTTTTTTTGTTAAATTTATGAAACAGACACGTGTGATTTCAATACAGTGATAATTGTGGTATGTCGAAAGTATTTGAATGTAATTTTTAGTGAAAAATCGGTAAAATTACGAGTTTGTCCCGAAGGCAAGATTCCCGATTCAGCCGGTATTTTGCTGCTGTGGGTTTGGTCATGGTGGCAATGTTGAAGTGTGAAGTGTATTTTGATTGTGTATTTTGGTATTTAAGATTAAATGACAATATATTATGTGTGTATTGGCCACCCAGCCTGCCCTGGCATCTTCTCTGCCAACCAAAACGCTGCAGGTGAGTGTATAATGACAGAGCTGTGAGTAACTGAAGATGTGGGTGACCGTGTGGGATTTGTCTTCGGTTGACAGATTTGGGTCACCCCTGGTACAGGAATTATGTTGTTGTTGTTGTTGTTGGCGCCTACTCCCATCCGGGAGTTCTTGTCTTTAAACAAGATGGCTTATTTATTTATTTTTTTTTTTTTTTTCTCAGTCTCTGTTCATTTCTATGTTGCTCCTTATATTCATAAATACTTCTCTTCGTTTCATTATTCTGCCCACTGTATTTGCTACAACCTGTAATTCATTTTGTTGTAGTATTTCTGTTATTGATTCTTTTCCTTTAATTTCTCTTGTTAAATCTTCGTATGCTTCACATATGAATAAATGATGCTGATTTTCATTCTCTTCTTGGCACATGTCACATATAAGGTTAGGCTCATACTTTTTCTTATAATTTTCCTTCACTTCTAGCATTCTGGTTCGAATACAAAATATAATCTTTGCGCTTTCAAACTCTATTTCCTCTAGGTATCTCTGTAGGTCTATTTCTTATTCAACGATTCCTTTGTCTTACTCCCTTTTCTCATGTCTTCACAAACTTCTTCTTTATTTTTTGTCATTATTTTTTCTTTTATTACCCTTTTTGCCACTCTCTCTTCTAATGTTTCTAAGTCTTCAGGTATGCTGTACTTTTCTTTAATGTCTTTTATTTCTCTCACGTACTCTCTTTCAAAATCTTCACACTGTTTTATCGTCTTTACTTCAACAGCGTCTTCTTCCCTATTCTTGAGTTCAATGTAATATTCAAGTTTTCTTTGATTAATTTTGTGTTCTATTTTTACTTCCTGTGTTTCATATAATAAAGCACATTTCGGTGTTGTCCTTGGTACCTTGATTAATATTGTTAAGTACTGAGTCTGAACATTATTTACAGCTTTCTTTTCTTTTTCTCTTAATGTTTTCCCACTTTCCCCTCCAAACAACATTATCGGTAATACACAAGTATTAAATAATTTTAGCCCTATTTTAACTCTACTTTTTTTCAGTTCTTTTCTATTTATGATGTTAATACATTCATTTGCCGCTACCCTTGCTTTATTTATCATATTTTCCACTTTAATATTCTGTTTCCCTTTTTCTTGTATAATTATTCCCAGGTACTTATGACTTTGTGTTCTTACAATTTCTTTACCATTTATTTTTACTGTTTTTCCCTTGCCTACTAATGCTGGTTGCTTTGTTTTATGTTCATTAATTTCTAGTCGTTTTAATTTTAGAAATACTTCAATTGTGTTTATTGTATCCTGTATTTTGTAATTTTCCTCTGTTGCCATGATATCATCTTGAAATATTAATGGGCTTATCCTTACATTTCCTATTTTCCAATTACATTCTTTTTCTCTCATCATTCTGCTTAGTGAATCCATAGTTATTGAACTTATTTTGGCCCCCAGCACTGATCCCTGTCTTATCATCTCCTGTACATACACTCCTTTACATTCCCCAATTTCTGTCATAGGTATCAGTTCATTTTTCATATTAATTTCATATATCATTCTCCAGTTTCTACCCTTTATTCCCTTTAGCCATAACTCCTTCATTACTTCCTTTAATACCATTTTGTCAAAGCACTTTGATACATCAAAATATACTGCTGTTATTTCTTTCTTTTTCTGTTGTGCTTCTTCAATAATATTTCTTATAAAAAAATGATGTTCCCTCACTGATTTTCCTTTCCTTGCCCCGCACTGGTAATCACTCATATTCTCCAGCTTTTCTGTCTCCTTCATTTCCATTATTTTCTCCATCATTTTCATCAGGTGTGGGTTCAGTATCAGTCCTCTATAATTATTAAATCTGTCTTGTTACCTTTTCCCTTACATATATTTTTTATGTATGCCTTGTGCCATTCATTTGGTATTATTTCTCTATCATATATTTTCATCATCATTCTTATTATTGAATCCTTCATACTCTTCCCACATCTTTTAATCATTTCATTGCTAATTTTATCTGGGCCAGTTGCTTTACCAGTCTTTAACTTTGTCATTACCATTTTCACCTCTTCCTCACTTAATTTTTCCTCTTCCTTGTTTTCATACATCCAACATTCTCTGATCATACTCTCTAAGCAGTCTGTATATTCCTCATATCCTTTTGTTAAGTCATTTGTTTTGTATATCTCTGTATAGTATTCTGTAACTCTTTCTTTTATCTTTTCTGGGTTTCTTATATCACTTCCATCTTTATCTCTTACTACATACTGCCACTGGGGTTTCTTGTTAAGTCTTCTCCTTAACTTCCACAGCGTATCACTATTATTTCTTTTATCATTAAGCTGATTACTAATTTCTTCTATTCTTCTTTCCTCATTTTCATTTATATATTTTGCTCAATCTCTTTTCTTTCTGTTATAAAGTTTGCTTTTCTGGTTTTATCATTCTCTTTTCTTATTTGTTTCCTTATCTTCCTTTTTCTTTCCATTAATATCTTCACCCTTTTATCTATTCCTGGTTTAACCCTTTTTGACATTCTTATTTTCCCAAATGCTTTATCCAGTATATTATACACTACTTCCTTCCACTTATTCCACTCAGTTTCAATACTTTATTCTTGGTAGTTTACTTTTTTCCACATCCTCTCAGAAATTTCATTTTTCTCTGTCATTTTTTTAAACTTTTCCCATCCTCCTTCTTTTTTAAAGTACCACTTTTTTACATAGTCATTCCTTACTTCTTTCATTTTATCATCCATTGCTATTAATATTGTGTTATGATCTGTTTCTTTAACTTCTTTGTTTTTGTATTTCGTTAGCTTGTACATTCCTTCTTCATCTATATTCACATTCTTTCTTCCTGCAAGTTTTTCATTTCCTTCCATATGTCTTCCACTCTCAATATCAATTTTTCTAATACTATTTTTTTGCTTTCCCAAAAATTTTCTTCCTTCAATATTTCTCTTATGTTCCTCATTTTTGTATCACTATTTTCATTTACTATTTTGTCTTTTGTTTCTTCATGCACATAGTTGCAGTATTTACCCTTTTTACAATACCCTCTTTCAAAGAATCTGCGCCTTTCATTTCTTATATGATAAAACCTACATCCATTCCCTTTCATACATTTTCCTTTCTTATAGTACTTGCATTCAATGTTCCTTCTTTCTATGACTGTCTCATTTATTCTCATTATATGTTTGTATCTACACTCTTTTCCAGACTTACAGTTTCCTCTAGTAAAATACCAACATTTCTTTATTTCCTTGCCCTCTTCCAGATTTCTCTGTCTTTTTTGTTGTTAATCCCTACGTCTCAAGTGGGGTTGGTGGAGGATTAGTGCCCCTCCCTGTAAATCAGTTAACTCTGAGCCCTTGGCCACCCCGTTTGGGATACATGGCGTCTGGCAATGAATGATGAATGAAAACTTTTCTGTACTTTCTTTCTGTTGTTCTTTTTCTCCTTCTGCCATTTCTTTTTTACCATTTTCTTTTCTGTCAGTAGCGTCATAATTTTCTTGTTCCTTATGCTTCTCTCTATCAGTTACTGTTACTTCACTATCTATTACATTAGCCTCACTGGTTTTCACTGCTTGGCTGGTTTTCCTTCTATTTCATATATTTCACTTTGTTTTTTATTTTCATTTTCTATTTCTATCTCTTTTTGTTTGCTTTCTCCATTTTTGTCTATATTTTGTCTGTGATCTGCTCTTTTTCTTTTCCTGGTTTCTTCTTCCATCTTGTCATACTGTTCTTTAAGTTTTGGTTGACTCTCAATATCTAATCTTCTTTTCAATGCAGTGTTTTCTTCCTTTACTACAGTTAGGATTTCTCTTAGTTTTTCCTCATTTATTTTTGCTTCTTCTTTTTCAATACTTTCATACATGACCCTTTCTTCCAAATTTTTAATTATTTTCCTCAGATTTTTACATTCTTTGTCTTTTTCACCATAAGAATTTTTCTTTCTGTTTTCTTCATATTCTTTTTCTACTTTCTTTGGCATTTCCTCTGCTTTTTCTTTCTCTTTAAACAATATTTCCTTCTCCTTTTCACTTTGTTCATATCTTTCCTTTGATTTCTCCAAATTTTCTTCCATTTTCTTATATCTTTCTGCCATAATTTCCAATTCCCTATGAGCAAGTTTTAATCCCTTCTTTTCCTTGCCTGCTCCATTTTCTCTCTCACCTTTAAGACACTGATTGCATTTATACCTTATATTTACACACTCTCCATTGTCCTTTCTAACTGCCTCATATAATTCACTTGTCATTTTGTGTTCAGTGCAATGTCTTCTTGTCCCCATCTGTATGTGAATCCATTCTTCACATCCATCACACCACATTGCTTTGTCTTGTTTCCCCACATATTTTCTGCACCTAGCACACTTTCTTTTTGTATCTGGAGACTTTTGTGTAGAAGTAATGATTTCCAAACTGTTAAAAGTAATGTTTACTGAGTCATTCTTGTCGTCTGTCACCAGTTCATTTTTTCGTCCTCGCTTCCCAATTTTCCGTTCTTGTTTTTCAACATTTTTCCGTGCTTCTGTGTCTTTCATTCTAGGCTTCCGTTTCTTCCCATTTTCTTGTTGTTTATCCTTCTCCTCCTCACTGTCGTCGTTGCTGCCTGGGGCCTCTGCTGCACCACTATCATTCTTAATGTCTGATCCTTCTGTGGCCCTTCCTTCTCCATTCTCCATGTCGTTGCTCTGATATTCTCTGCCAGAATAGTCCTCAGAAGAATCTTGTCCTTCCAACTTCTTGTGGGGTATTTGACTGGTTGCTTGAATACAAACACTCGTCTTCTTGGTCACTTGAATCCAAACACTCGTCTTCTTGGTCACTTGAATTCAAACCCCCGTCTTCTTGGTCACTTGAATTCAAACCCCCATCTCCTAGGTTGCTTGAATCCAAACACCGGTCTTCTTGGTCAGTTGAATTCAAACACGTCTTCTTGGTCGCTTGAATTCAAACACCCGTCTTCTTGGTCAGTTGAATTCAGACACTCGTCTTCTTGGTCACTTGAACTCAAACACTCGTCTTCTTGGGCACTTGAATTCACACCTCCGTCTTCTTGGTCACTTGAATTGACTCACATAATTTGTTTATTTCTTTAAAATTGTACTTTTGTTTCTGATTTTTCCACTCTTTACCTAACTCATGTTCAAACTTTTCAATATTTTCTGCTCTGATTAATTTCTCTGGGAAATTATTCCAATTTTCCACCACTCTGTTAAAAATGAGTACAGTAAAATATTTCCTAACATTCAGTCTTGCCAGCTTTCTGAAAATTTCTTACTGTGCCCTCTTATATGCAGGTCATCTTGAAAATGTTAACACATGGGCAATGGTTTCCTCTTGTCCACACCAGACACTTGCCGGATGTACCATACATCAAGTTCAGCCTCCTTCAGAGTGAGGCAAGGATGATGTGCTCAGTGCCAAGGCAAGTCAGTGCAACATCAACACGCCATAAACACCAGGCTACCAGGCGAACGCTGTCATTTCTTACCTTCGTTTTTTAAGAAAATCCAGAAGATACTTGATGTTCTTTGGGCTACTTATTATCCCTGTGATGCCGAGAAGATATCCTGATACTCGTCACATGTATTCTGGGTCACTTACAAGCTTGATTCTGTACGGTGGATTTGTTTGTTTGGGTTGACATTCGGAACTATACAATCTTCCCTACCGTACCCCGTTTATGTAGCTCATACAGGTTAAATATTAACGCCTGATTGTTGAATATGATCAGCCTTAGTTTGGATATACGGCTGAATCTCCTTGCAAATCAGCCCTTCAGTTTAACTAAGGCCATCGGTATATACATTGCGTTCACTAGGGTAGCCCAAGCTGGAAAGGGTTTAGGGATTTTTGTCAAGTTAATATAGACTTAATGGAGAGTGTAAGTGAGAGTTGGAAGGGGAGAGGAGGAGGAGGAGAGGGAGACAAAGGAGTACCGTATATATATATATATATATATATATATTATTATATTATTATATACATTATATATATATATATATATATATTTTATTATTATTATTATTATTATATACATTATATATATATATATATTATTATTATTATATACATTATATATATATATATATATATATATATATATATATATATAATATATATATATATATATATATATATATATATATATATATATATATATATATCTGTCTATCTACTGCCAGACGCCTCAATCCCGTTTGGGGTGGCCACAAACAAATCGCCTCCAAGTCGCCCTGTCCCCTGCCATTTCACTGCCCTGCTCCCAACTCACACCCCTCTCTCTCATATACCTCTCCACCCCATCCCTCCATCTCATCCTCGGCCTCCCCCTCCCTCTTCCCCCCTCCACCTCACTCACATACACTCGCTTCATCAGTCTTTCACCCTCCATCCTCTCCACATGGCCAAACCACCTCAGTGTGTTCCTCATAACGCTTCCTATCACATCCACATCCACACCACAACACTCCTTTATATCCTCATTCGTCAGCCTGTCTCTCCATGTGACTCCACAGGCTCCTCTTAAATAACTCATTTCCACTGCTCTCACTCTTGACTTGTGTCCTTCCAACAACGTCCAAGCTTCACTTCCATACGTTAGAGTTGTTATCCATTCACTCGATGTAGTGCTGCTGTCGGGTGTCTGCCCTTTCCTCTCCTCCATCCTTCTTTCCTTCCATCCTCTTCTGTCTTCCTTTACTTCATTCTTTCCTTGTCCTTCTGCCTACAGGTAACTATACACTTCCTCTTCTGTCTTTCTTTCTTTCCTCTTCCTTCTGCCTGTGGGTGACTGTACACTGAGTGATAAGCCAAATGGCTTCCTGTACACCAGGAAACCATTTACTACGCTGGGTGGTAACCATATAACCAAATTTTGGCGCCTGGTGGTTTAATGAGTAATTATTGCGCTCCAATCGGATTGAACCGGTGAAGGTTTATATCCAAGGAATGGTTGGGGTTGATTGCTCATGTAATGCCACTCAGGGATGAGTGAGGCTGGTCACTCTCATCTTAAATGTCGGGACCAACTGCTTAGCCCCGGGCTCCTACGCTCCTCATGGGGCAATGTAGGATTGGATGATGGATGGATATATATATACAGTATATATATATATATATATATATATATATATATATTGTAATTTGGTTGGTATAGTTTCTGCCAAAAACTGAATTACGAGATTTTGATCCTTTTTTTTTTTTTTTTTTTTTTTCAGTATTTTAGGTAATTTAAAGACACTTTTCTATGGCATTTTCATCACAAATTTTTATTGTACTCCAGAAGCTTTGTGTTGGTTAGGTTATATTCTAGAGTAAAACATAAATAATTTGCAACAAAAATGCCATTAAAGAAACATGTCTTAGATTTGTCTAAAATACCAAAAGAAATGGTTCAGAATCTCGCAATTGTGTTTTTGGCTGAAATGATAATTTTACTTTTTTTTTTTTTTTTACCTCCTTCCTTTACACATAGTTTGACTTTTTTCTGATGGTTTTACATGTAATTTGAGTTTGTTTTGAGGCCCATCTTTATCAAAACTGCCATATTTTGCCAGTGTCTCCTCCATCACCACCACGGCTGAGGACGTTAACAACAAAAGCAAGGATGGTAGTTAATGAGGCACGCCACCACTTTATTTTGCCAGGTTTTCCTGTTTTTTCCTAGCAGTCCCTTCTAGAATTTTTTACCGATATTTTTTTGTGTATGTATTATAAAGTTTTGATGTGTGTTACTGTATTTCATTTATAATTATAGAATCTTTTGGCCATGTGGTGAGGATGGAGAACGAGAGACTAATGAGGAGAGTGTATGTGAGTGAGGAGGGGAGAGGGAGGAGGAGGCTGAGGATGAGATGGAGGGATGGAGTGGAGAGGTATATGAGGGAGGATGGTGTGAGCTGGGGGGAGGGCAGTGAAATGGTGGGGGACAGGGTGACATGGAGGCGATTTGTTTGTGGGCACCCCTTTCGGGATTCAAGCATCTGGCAATAGATGGAATTAGAATCGTATTTAAAAAGCAGCCTTTGTTTATAATCACAACTCTGCCAATTGACACCAAAAGCAGGTCAGCATTTTGTAACACCGGCTGGACAATCATCTAACCTCTTTTGTGATAATTGATCCTGTCTATCTTATCTATCTATTGCCAGACGCCTTAATCCCGTAAGGGGTGGCCACAAACAAATTGCATCCATGTCACCCTGTCCCCTGCCATTTCATTGCCCTGCTCCCAGCTCACACCCCCCTCTCTCATATATCTCTCCACTCCATCCCTCCATCTCATCCTAACCCAGCTTAATTTAATCTAACCTAACTTATCCTAACCTAACCTACTTCACCTTTACCTAACCTTATCATGGCTATCTTGAAACACCATTTCATCACATACTTCATCTCAGCTTCCTTTATCTTAATGTAATTTAATCTCATTTATTGTAACTTAACCTAACCTCATTTATAGCCTAATCTAACCTCTTTACACAGACTAACGTAACCTCTCGTAAACTAACCGAACCCAGTTTCCTGTAACCTAAACTGACCAAACCTAACCTCATCCCAGTTCTAATCGGACCTGACCTAACCTCACTTCACCTAACCTAACCCACTCAGAGTTATTCACTGTGTAGGAATCAAGAAAAGTGATTAAAAACAAGAGAATCATAATGTACAGTAGTTTCCAATGCCATAAAGTAAGAGTATCCAGTCATATGAGACTACCCCATTTGGAATCATAATGTACAGTAGTTTCCAATGCCATAAAGTAAGAGTATCCAGTCATACAAGACTACCCCATTTGGAATCATAATGTAGTTTCAGATGCTGGCCATTAGAGTAGCATAGCCTACATGTGGGTTCTGTTATACCAGCATCTGCTATACAGCAAACCCATGATATGAGAATGGACAATTGAGACCCAAGTTTGCTGATGCCAGCAGAGTCAGTTAACCTAACCCTATTTTTCCCATAAGTTCTATCTATCTATCTATTGCCAGAAGCTGTTATCCCATAAGGAGTGGCCACAAACAAATCACCTCCATGTCACCCAGTCCCCCACCATTTCACTGCCCAGCCCCCACCTCACCCCCCCCCCCATCTCTCATACACATACTCCATCATACAGTACATACTACCCCCCCCCCTCCATTATATGAGCATCATATCCGTTACCAAAGCAGTCGTCCATTAACACACCAGTCATATAACAGCACCTGACTGTATCCAGTCTTGTGAGGGTGACAGGGTTCAGGAAATCCATAACTCTGACGTCATCACAACATTGGTAAGGGTGGGACACAGGCATCTCTGGTGGTGCCTGGCATTTAATGCATATTTTGTGTGTTTAGGGACAGACAGCCTCCATTATAAAAGCACACTTTTTTTATGCATTTGTAAAGCATCTGAATCAGTCAAGAGATAAGTGATTTTTGTTATTATTATTATTATTATTATCCATCATCATCATTATCATCATCATCATCATTTTTATTATTATTATTATTATTATTATTATTATTATTACAGTATTGTTATAAGAGATGGTAATTTCTCTAGGGAGAGGGCAGTGAAGTGGCAGGGGACAAGGCGACATTGAGGTGATATGTTTGTGGCCACCCCTTATAGTATTAAACCATCTGTTAGTAGATAGAGAACCAATGGCTTTATTTTACCTGCACAGATGGAGCTGACCTGACCTGCCTTCTATTACCCCAACCTTCCTGTCATCAAAATGCAGGAAATCAGCATGGAGTCAGCAGGAAAGCAACAAGGAGTCAGCAGAAAATCAGCAAGGAGTCAGCAGAAAATTGCCAAGAAGTCAAAGAAGATCAGCAGGGAGTCAGGAGGAAGTCAGCAGTGTCAGCAGGGCAGGGAGTCAGCAGAGACATGCAGTATAGTTCTTTCAGCTGAACTTGGCAAAGATTTTAGTTGTTTTGCAGTTTATTTCCCTTAGCTCAGGGGCAGAAACAGGCAATACTAGTGCTCTACATCTTTTCCATAGCACTTCTTTGTGACTAGCATTGTATCCATTCATTACTCTTTTACAAATCAGAATTCTAGTTGGATAGGTGGTAATTTTGGCCAGAGGGATGGTAATTTTGGCCAGAGGGATGGTAATTTTGGCCAGAGGGATGGTAGTTTTGGCCAGAGGGATGGTAGTTTTGGCCAGAGGGATGGTAATTTTGGCCAGAGAGATGGTAATTTTGGCCAGAGGGATGGTAATTTTGGCCAGAGGGATGGTAATTTTGGCCAGAGAGATGGTAATTTTGGCCAGAGGGATGGTAATTTTGGCCAGAGGGATGGTAATTTTGGCCAGAGGGATGGTAATTTTGGCCAGAGATGGTAATTTTGGCCAGAGGGATGGTAATTTTGGCCAGAGGGATGGTAATTTTGGCCAGAGGGATGGTAATTTTGGGCCAGGTTAGAGTAAAAGGGGTTTAGTGTGTCTGACTATTCTTGTCAGTTAACTCATAAACAGTGACTCTCTCTCTCTCTCTCTCTCTCTCTCTTTTAGTCTCGGGTAATTTTGTGGTTACAGGTGGATGTCACCAGACCTGGCTGGTTTTACTTGAAGGAATCCTAATCTTCCTGTCATCCTGAAGCCAAGTAATGAGGAAGTCAAGAATGATTCAGCAGGAAGTCAAGAGTCATGAGGGAGAGCAGGAGGTGGTCTAGAGAGTCAGGAGGAGGTCAGCAGAGAGTCATCAAGGAGACAGCAGAGTCGGCAAGCCAGGGAGTCAGCAGAGTTATCATGGAGTATATACTGTGGTGACTCATTCCTGCCTCTCACCAAGTACAACAAGTGTGTGTGTACATGTGTTTATCAGTGTTGTTGGGGTATGAATGCATTGGCATTGTTAGGCCAGCGTAGGGAAGGTTAGGCCAGGCTTTCGGGAGTTTTTGAGGTGGCTCTGGGTAGGCTGCTGCTGCTGCTATTATTTTTTCCCCATTGGCTCTGTGTCTTCTATAGCACTTTTGTTGTTGTTGCTTTACCTTGGTCTGTGTGGCTGAGCAGACCCATCAGCCACAAGCAAGCAGCTGCATTTGTGTGTCAGATGCACTTTGCTAGGGTTGGAACATGGCAAGGTGGAGGGAAAGTGGAAGAGGCTTACAGCCGTAGTCTTAAACTGTGAGCAGGCGTTCACCTTGCCCTCTCCGTAGCTTTTGGTAATCTTAACGCACGAAAGGGAGAGCGTTCCCCGGCGAACAGGAGAGGATTACCACAGCGTAGTACTGACATCCACGGAGAGTCTCATAGCACCCCTTCACATGCCCCTTCGTCATGTTATATACAGCAGCTTTGTGCAGTGAAAACTATGTAGAATTTGAAGGACCCAATGGTGTGTGTGATAAGAACTTTAATTTAAGGATAAAAACATTGTGTACAGAAAGTAAATAAGCTTTTAATAGTTTTATCATTAAAAGACTTCACTGCTTCTCCAGAGATGGTTAATTTATGGCAAGATGAAGACAAAGATGAATTACTGTATCCACTTGCATTTTATATTTCACTGTTTCTGCCAAGTTGTTTATCAGATATGGTGCATGATCTTTTTATAATTAGTTTGATTAGTTCATGAAATAATTCCTACAGTAAAGAATGGCTGAGTACTACCTAAACAGACTAATCATGCACAGCCAGTTAGTTTGAAATACAAAGTCTCATGTTTGTGTTTGGTAAACTTTAACAAGTCTGCACTATTTTGTTTGGCTTGGCAGTATAGTTTTATGGTGTATATTGGTGTGGTTTGAACGAATTTGACCTTTATTCATGATGCTCCTGGTTGGTTTTCAAATTAACCCCCATCCCCTTAGGTGTTTGGGGGACTGGTGGGATTTGGGGGTTATGGGTGAGAAAAATGGCAAAAACAAGCATGTGGGGCAGAAATGTCACAATCTGCATGACCAGCCAAGGTGTATTGGTAGGGTTATTACTGACCCTTTGAAGCTATGTCTGACACCAGATTTTTCCTGTGGTACAGGCTCTCCAAACCTGTATGCATACTCTTACACAGAGTATTCAAGAACAAATGCCAGTCTTTAATGATAAAAGAAGTAAGAATTGCTAACATTAAGAGAGTTTATTGTGAATCAATCTTGGATTATTATTATTATTTTTTTTACTTTATTTTTTTTTTAAATAATAATAATAAATCAGTGTTACCAACTGATTGCCACACCTACGCACACAAAGGGGTGCACTCTCACGCTTTCAAGGTTACCACTTACACTGAAGGAGTGAGCATCCACTTGGAGCGGGGTGTGAAAAGGGTAACTCTGCCCTCAGTTTCAAGACTATGGGCTATAGTCCCCAAGAGGATGGTCTGTGTATGGGAGATATGTTGGAGTAGTGGTCTCAGCCTGGACTTTGACTACTGGTACTTGATCTACACCATTTTTTATTTTTGGAATTGCACTGTATTTTGAACTTCATAGATTACACGAGAGAAGTGGAGGAGCAATTGGGTAAATATGATTTGGAGCAGATGGGGGATGTGGAAGATGAAAGGGGGTGCAAGGAACAGCATGGTGAAATGAAGAGATGAGACAGGCTGTGGCACAGAAGAAGAAAGCACATACAGTAGTGAGTGGATGAGAAGCAGGTGTGGAGGATGTTGTGAGACAGAAGAGTTATAAGCGGAGAGGGAGAGAGAGGTGAAAAGATTAGTAAGAGAGAGTAAGAAGAGAGTGGATGAGGAATTTGGAAGGAATTTGAGTGTAAGGTGGAGGGAATATAAGAAATGTTCTGGAAAGAAGTAAAGAGAGTTGGACAGGGTGCGAAAAAAATTAGTCAGGGAGTTAAAGATAAAAATGATAGAGAAAAAGAGGTGTTTGGTAATCATAGGGGCATTTGTCTTCTTAGTGTAGTAGGAAAAGTGTATGGTAGGATACTTATTGACAGAGTTAGGGAAATAACAGAGGAATTAGTTGGAGAAGAACAGGGAGGCTTTAGGAAGGGAAGAGGTTGTGTAGATCAGATATTCATTCTTAGATCTTTAGTGGAAAAGTTTCTAGAGAAGGGAAAGAAGTTGTATGCGGCTTTCATGGATTTGGAGAAAGCATATGACAGGGTGGATAGACAAGGATTGTGGAAAGTATTAAGAATATATGGAGTAGATGGGAAGTTGTTGAATGCTGTGAAGAGTATGTATGATGGTGCGAAGGCTGCAGTGCGTGTGGATGGTGAACTGAGTGAATTTTTCTATTTGAAGTTTGGGTTGAAACAGAGATGTGTCATGTCTCCATAGCTGTTCAATCTGTACATGGATGGGGTAATTAAAGAGATACAAGGTAGGACAGTGGCCATGGTGAGAGAGGGTAGTGTTTGGAAACTCCCTGTACTGTTGTTTGCAGATGATACTGTGTTGTTGAGTGAAGACGAAGGGGAGCTGCAAGGCTTGGTGGATGAGTTTGGGAGAGTGTGTAAGAAACGGAATCTAAAGGTGAATGTAGGGAAGAGTAAAGTGATGGTCTTTGAGAGAGGTGAAGTCAGTGAATGAACAGCGAGGTTGGATGGTGAGGAATTGGAAAATGTGAGTACGTTTAAGTACTTGGGTAGTGTGATGAGTAAGGATGGAGGTTTGGAGGGTGAAGTGCTTGAAAGGGTACAGCAGGGAAGAAAGGTTGATGGTTCTTTGAAAGCAGTGATAAGAAACAGGGAAGTGAGCATGGAAGTGAAAAAGTTACTACATGACAGTATTGTGATACGGTACCAACTCTAACGTATGGAAGTGAAGCTTGGACGTTGTTGGAAGGACACAAGTGAGAGCAGTGGAAATAAGTTAATTTGAGAGGAGCCTGTGGAGTCACATGGAGAGACTGACTGACAAATGAGGAGGTGGAGGAGCGTTGTGGTGTGGATGTGGATGTGATAGGAAGCGTTAGGAGAAACACACTGAGGTGGTTTGGCCATGTGGAGAGGATGGAGAGCAAGAGACTGACGAGAACAGTGTATGTGAGTGAGGTGGAGGGTGGAGAGGGAGGGGGAGGCCAAGGGAGTGGAGAGGTACATGAGAGAGGGGGATGTAAGCTGGGAGCAGGGCAGTGAAATGGCGGGGGACAGGGTGACATGGAGGCGCTTTGTTTGTGGCCACCCCTTATGTGATTAAGGTGTGTGGCAATAGATAGATAGGTAGCTTACACAACACACTGTACCCTTCTGAGCTGAATACACTGTACCCTCCTGAGTTAAATCAGTTGTTTGCCAGCAGCAGCCATAAAGTGATAACCTTTGGATGTCTGCCTGATCCAAGATAGTTTCATTTTGTTTATAAAGGCTCTAACATTCTTGCATGCATCGGCCTTGGTCACCTAATGGCGGCTATCCATGCTGTGCCATCCCCAGCAGCCTCCCTATTCAGTCCCTTATCCCTGAGGTCACACTCAATGACCTCGTCCCAGGTCTTTTTCGGTCTGCCTCTTGCAACCCAACCCCCAGCATCAACACTTTTCACTTCCTGCAGCCAGTTGTTAAATATATATGAGTAATAATTTTAGATGTAATATACAAAGGACATCAATGAGGAGTTATTTGATTTGTTTTCCAGTACTAATTTTTATTGCTATTTCAGAACACAGCTGGGAGAGAGGTGTGGAAGAGAGGTGGGGTGGAGAGGTATATGTGTGAAGATGGATGGAGGGTGGGCAGCCTGATGGTGGAGGAAAGGCTGACACAGAGAAAGTGGTTGGAGGATGGGCAGCGTGACAGCAGAGGGAAGGGTTGATGCAAAGGAAGTGTCATGGAGGCCACCTGCCTAGGATTAAAGCAAGTGGCCCAAGATAAATACATAAAGTGAGTAGATAAATGAATAAATTGCTTGTTATAGTCTGTGTAGTATTTATGATGGTAATTGGCTACTTTTGCTATATTTATAGTGTTGGTTTTGTGCAAAGTGATATACTGTAATTGGTTTTCATGTATCCATTATTATTATTATTATTATTATTATTATTATTATTATATGCACATAAATATACATGGTATAGAGAGAACGGGAATCGTGATGAAAGAATCCTGATTGATTACGTGCTCGTAGAGAGGTCGATGCTGGGAATGGTTGCTGATACAAGGGCCATGAGAGGATGAGGAGGAGGTCTGTCAGATCATATGATTGTGCTATGCATGTATGCAAGATCAAGCTGAGAGGAGTGAAGTGGATCAGGAGAGAGAGGAGCAGTCAGGGAGAAAGACTGAAAGTTGAGAAGTTGAGGATCAAAGAAATGGCAGATGATTACAGGACCAAAGTAGAGGAAGAGTTAGAATAAGTGAACTGGAATGTAATGGATCTGGACAGCCTGTGGAATGCATATAGTGATTGCATAGTTAGGAATGCTAAAGCGGTGTATGGTGTGGCAAGAGTAACAACAAAGAAGAAAGGTATGGCATGGTGGGATGAGGAAGGTAAGAGCAGTGGAGGAAAAGAGGAAGAAGTGGCTAGAGTGGTTACAGGATAGGGGTTCAGTTGAAGTAAGAACTGAATGTGTTGAGAGCAAGAAGCACTTAAAGAGACTAGTGAAGAGGAAAACGAAGGAGGCAAATGATGATCTAGGAAGAAAAATTAATGCAAACTTCTCTAAACATTGGAAGTTATTCTGGAAAGAGGTGTGGAAATGTAGAAGTGAAAGGGGAAAGAAATGTAACGGTGTGAAGGATGTAGGTGGTAGATTATTAACCCGTGGGGATCAAGTAAGGACCAGATGGAAAGAATAGTTTGAAAGCCTGATGAATGGAAATAGGGAGAGCAGAGCGGCTGTAAACATGATTGGTTTGGGGTGTGTGCAGAGAAGGAATGCAGTGCCAGGAGACATGACTCTCACACAGGTGAATAGTGCTAGGAAGCAGCTGAAAAATGGGAAAGCAGCTGGGGTTGATGAGGTGTATGCAGAGATGCTTAAGTGTAGTGGAGAGAGTGGAATGAAGTGCTTGTTGGAGACATGTAAGAAGGCATGGATGAGTGAAACTGTGCCTGCAGACTGGAAAAAGGCTGTGATTGTATCCCTGTACAAAAATAAAGGTGAGTGATGTGAGTGCAAGAATTATCGTGGCATAAGATTATTGAGTGTGGTAGGGAAGGTATATGGAAGAATTATTACAGAGAAAGTAAGAGAGATATCAGAAGTCTTAGTGAGTGATGAAAAGGGTGGTTTTAGGAGTGGCAGAGGATGTGAGGATCAAGTATTTGCAGTTAGACAGATAGCAGAGAAGGCTTGTGAGAAGGACCATAAGGTGTTTATGGCATTCATGGATCTGGAAAAAGCATACGACAAAGTAGACTAGACAGAGAGGGCTTGTGGAAAGTTTTGCGCATGTATGGTGTA
Organism: Coenobita brevimanus; assembly: GCF_032717465.1. Classification (NCBI taxonomy): domain Eukaryota; kingdom Metazoa; phylum Arthropoda; class Malacostraca; order Decapoda; family Coenobitidae; genus Coenobita; species Coenobita brevimanus. Next base: position 166,922 of record NW_027642947.1, read on the forward strand.
GATGGTAAGCTGCTATGTGCTGTCAAGAGTTTTTATGATGCTAGCAAAGCATGTGTAAGGGTTAATGGGCATCTAAGTGAATGGTTTACGATCAGTGTAGGCGTGCGACAAGGTTGTGTGATGTCCCCATGGTTGTTCAATATATATATGGATGGGGTGATGAGAGAGGTAAAAACACAAGTAATGGAGAGAGAGATGGCGTTGGTAATGAATGGTGATGAATGGAATATCACTGTTGTATGCTGATGATGCAGTGCTGCTTGCAAATACTGGACAAGAACTTGGTAGGCCAGTGCAGAGTTTTGCTGATGTTTGTGAGCATCGTGCATTGAGAGTAAATGTAGAAAAGAGTAAAGTGATGGTTATTGAGAGAGGTGACTCCCAGTGTGATGTTACAGTGAATGGAGAGAGACTGGAGTTGGTGAGTGAGTTCAAATACCTGGGTACAGTGATAGAAAAGAGAGGAAAATGTGCAAAAGAAGTTGAAAGTAGAGTGACACAAGGAAGAAAAGTAGCTGGTGCAATGAAGGCCTTAATAAGAAACAGAGGCTTGAGTGTTGCAGCTGCACAGGGCTTACATGAGGGAGTGTTAGTGCCAACTTTAACATATAGGTGTGAGACCATGGTGTGGCATGAAAATGAAAGTCAAGAGTAAGAGCAGTGGAGATGGCACTGCTGAGGAATGTACAGTATGTGGAGTACAGAAGGTGGATAGGATACGAAATAATGTGATTCGTGAAAGGTGTGGAGTGAGGAAGTCGGTGGACACCAGAATCGAAGAGAGTGTATTGAGATGGTATGGTCATGTGGAAAGAATGGATAACAAGAGTGGTGAAAAAGGTATATCTGAGCAAATCTGAAGGAGGGAGGAGGCAAAGTAGGCCAAGGAGAAGATGGAGAGATATGGTGGAGGAGTGTTTGAGGAAGAGAGGTTTGGAAGTCGGTGAGGCTAAGGGACTGACAAGAGATCAAGCTGGCTGGATGAATGTTGTGAGGAGAAGTGCATGATCAGGGATTTTGGCACCCCTTGTGAGCGTGGCAGCTTCCGGATTGACTCAGTCGGATATGTTTGTGGGAAGCTACAGAATGTGGTGAATGTTTTTTGGTGTATCCGATAGAGCCAGGATTCCGGGGGCTTGAATGATGAGTGAATGGAAGCGTGGCCCATTGGACTGGGCAAGTTTGGTCTGTCTGGACTTTTCTACTCCTCACCCTGCCTGTGGGTGGGAAAGGAGGTCCGGATGATGATGATGATGATAATGATTGGTAGGTTATTGTTCATGAAGCCATAGTGTTGGACTATTCCATTAACGATGTACATTACCTAATTTATTATTTAACACATGTAATCTGTGGAGAGAATGGAGAGTGAAAGACTGACTAAGAGGGTGTATGTGGGTGAGGTGGAGGGAGGGAGAGGGAGGGGTAGACCGAGGATGAGATGGAGGGATGGAGTTGAGAGGTATATGAGGGATGGGGGGGTGAGTTGGGGGGAGGGTAGTCAAATGGTGGGTGACAGAGTGACTTGGAGGCGTTTTGTCTGCGGCCACCCCCTGCGGGATTAGGGCGTCAGGCTATAGATAGAGAGAGATAGATAGATCTGTCCTAAACCTTTTGAACTTTTTGGAATCTCTTTGATACTGATCACCGTTATGGCTGTCTAGTGAGTTGTGTGTTGATACACTTTGTAAAGAACTGACAGTGTATTGCTTTTTGAAGTATAATGCAATCATATTCTGTACAAGCAATAATTGTTTATCATGTTACAGGTGCATAAAAGTACAACTTTGTCCTGCTGGTGCTGCAACTTTCACATGTTGTACACACCTCAACAGTAACATGGAGGCACCCACCTTTGGAGAGACTTTCTTTTCCTGTGGCACCTGGGAAGCTGCCATCTAAAACTTTACAAGTGAATGTTTGGGCTGTAAGTGATACCAACAAAACAGTGAATGTGTAATGTGTGGTAAGTGTTTTAGAGTACCCACAGTGTAGCCCAGCACACATTTATTGTTGGCAATCTGTGCAATATACATACAGCAGCTATAGATATATATACAGTAAAACCCTGATTTACATTGTTTGGTATCCAGCCAGGGAGATTTCTGGCTCTAAGTTAGGAACAGTTAGGTTACACTAATATTTTATGTGTATTTACATAAACAAGTCTATTTTCATATCGATATCTTATAACGTGGTTATACTCTTATAAGAGATGATTAGCATGGCCCAGCTGACCTACTACAGTTATCCCCTTTTCTGATGCTTTTAAGTTCTTCAGTTTATAAATGTACGCACCTCATGGAGCAATGTAGGATTGGATGATGGATGGATGGATGGATAAATGTAAAAAGCAAGAGAAGAAAAAATGCCCACTTCCTTGTTTGATTTAGACTATACATACAACGGGTATTTCTGAACAGTGCCACTTCACCATTCGTACTTTTGACTGGCCACACCCATGCTTGTTTCACACTAAAAAAGAAGTGGATTTGCAATAGCCCAGCACGTTGACTTTGATGTGCAAACACCTCATTCAAGAATTTGAGCCTGGCCAGGGACAATGACAAAAATATATTAGCATGAATATGGTCATCATGTGGTAACTATTAAAAAAGGAGAAGAAAGATATATTGTGACTAAAAACCTACGGCATTATTTTAAAAACAAACTTCATTTTCCAGGGCTATGCACAGATCAGCTTAGCAGACTTCTGCCTTGACACTGCCCAGACCTAGTGCTGTAACGTCCTCTACTTTGCCCTCCTTCAACCTGATAACCTAACCAGGGATGAACAGTCCCCTAAATCTTCCACCCTCCGCTCGTCCATCTCTGCCACCTATATGAAGGTCAGGATCTATCTATGCTAAGATCAGGTGTACCCCATTTTTTGTAGCTTTTGTATGCATCGCTGCTTAGCTACAATATATTCTCTGCACTCTTTTTGTTGTTCATAAAATTCTACTTCTATTTCATCCAGGATTATTCATAATACAGTAATTCTAAGAGCTACAGCTGGTGACAGTAGCGTTATGAGTGCTTGGTTGTATGTCAGCGCTTTTGACCATTGTCGATGTATGTGGCTTTGTGTGCCAGTTGTGACCTGGAAATGCTTTCATGCTTTCATTATACATAAGGCATACTTAGGAGAAGGAATGGTAGTTATAAAAGTACTAACCCACAAAGTAGCATGTGTGATTTGTTTCAGTGCTTGTATATTTTATATTTGCCATCATCCTTATATTTATGAAGGGAAGATTATGGCAAATACTGTGGTTAAGATTATTGTCCATAACTGAATATTTACACGCCCAAAAAGCTAGGTAGTACACCACCATGTTGCTTTAAGCCACTTAGGGAAGGAGATACTGTTTATGTAAGGGACAGTATTTTTCATTCTTTTTTTTTTTCACATTTGGACAAATGTAATGTAAATTAACATGATGATGATGATGATGATGATGATGATGATGATGATGAACAAATATAGGTGTATGTGAAGGTGTACAGTATGTTAAGCTACAGTTCGTGACGAAATCTTTTGGCCTATTAGGTGGAGCCTGGATTCCATGGGCGTGCATGATAGTGAATGGAAGTGTGGCCCGTTGAATTGGGTAAATGTTGGCTGTCTGGACGCTGCTACTCCTCACCCCGCCTTTGAGTGGGAAGGGAGGTCCAGATGATGATGATAATGATGAACAAATATATACGAGTAACTACCTCAGTTCACTTGATGTTGTGCTGCTCTCAGGGACTGTGCTTTCCTCTCTTTGTTCCTCTTCTATCTTTCTTTCCTCCATTCTTTCCTCTTCCTTCCGTCTACAGGTAACTCTGCACTGAGTGACAAGCCAAATGGTTTCCTGTATACCAGGAAACCTTTTATCATGCTGGGCGGTAACCATATACAGTAATCAGATAATGGCACCTGGTGGTTTAGTGGGTAATTAAGGCGCTGCAATTGGATTGAGCCGGTGCAGGTTTATATCCAAGGGGTGGTTGGGATTTATTGCTCATGTAATGCCACTCAGGGATGAGTGAGGCTGGTCACTCTCATCTTAAATGTCAGGACCAATTTGCCTAGCTTCAAGCTCCTACCCTCTTCATGGGGCGACATAGGATTAGATGATGAATGAACTTCAGTTCATATAATCCCACCAGCATAGTTGTTTTAGCAGTATGAACAAGAACAATGTTGCCAAAACTCTTATAGAAAAGATGTGAATCTTCATCCTGGTCATTACAAGGATGAAGATGGCTATAAAGATTGCTGTAGTAAAGATGTCTCCAGACGTACGGCAGTAATAGGGCAGGGGACTTGCATGTATGTGTGATTCAGGGATGTCAGACCTATGACAAAACTCAGTGTCCTTGTTGTCAAAGATTTTGCCATACTGTAGAAAAGTAGAGCAAGAGAAGTTGTTTACCAGGTATCAAGAAATGTCCCTGGCACTGAGACACATGAGTAAAGCATATCTGACTTCCTTATAAACTTTCACTACTTTAATGTTTTAAATCTCAAACATTACACACAGTGATATGAACATACAGGAACAGTATCTTGGACTCATCTTGGAAAGATCATATTGCATCTCTTGTAAAATCTGCTTCCAAGAGATTAGGTGTGCTAAGCCGACTCTGTGCCTTCTTTACCCCTGCATGGTTGTTGACTTTATACACGGGTTTTATTTGCCCGTGTGGAGTACAACTCTCATGTGTGGGGAGGCTCTCCACGTACAGCTCTTCTCAATAGGGTGGAGTAAACGGCTTTTCGTCTCATTAACTCTCCTCCTCTTACTGACTCCCTTCAACCTCTGTCTCTTCACCGCACTGTTGCATCTTTATCTCTGTTCTATCGCTACTTCAATGGTCACCGCTCCTCTGACCTGTCTGCTTGCATTCCTCCACCTCTACAACGGGTGCGTAGCACATCTGTCTAGCAACAAACTCTCATCCTTTTCTGTCCAGCTCTCTAATGCAAGAGTTAGCTGGACATAAATGAAGGACTGGGAGTAACCAGTCCTTCATTTATGCAATAGGTCAACTCTGGAACTGTCTCCTTCTGTTTGTATTTCCTACTTTCTATGATCTCCAGTCTTTCAAATGCAGTGTGTCCAGGCATCTTGAAATGAACAGATCTTCAATTTGGCTCTCTTTTGTATTGTTTTTGTTTTATTCTTGGAAGGGACTGTTTTACGGGCTCAGCCTGTGGTTCCTTCTTCCTTGCATTTACTAAAAAAAAAAAAAAAAAAAAAAAAAAAAGTACGAATAAATTTCATAGTGAATTATTTTCGTGTTTCATCCAGGAGGAGAGCAGCGACAAATCTGCCATAATCTCCTCACAGACAGCAACACTGACACGCAGTTTGGGTACTGAGGCATTACGGCTCAACTTCCCCCTCACCTCGGAGGACTTTGAGCCGTTGATAGATTCTGACGATGAGGAGGAAGCTGAAGATGAGGACAACACTCACAGGGCACAGGAGGAGGTTATGGAGGAAGCTGTAGAGAATGCTGTGAGTTTGCAGCAAGATTATCATGTCAGCTTTATGACAGTTATTGATATCTGTGGAGATCAGTTTTCCTTTCACCTGTTTATGTTTTATATGGAATGAGTGTTTTTTGCCATCGGATGCTGTGCTCACTCAGATTTGTCTTGAAAGTCATGAGTAATCATTTGTTATACTATACCTGTTTATTTGTATGGATTTTCTGTCATTATTGATGTTTTTGTACTCATGCTTTCATTAGCTTACTGTATTTTTAGACCAGGGGTCAGGGAACAGGGGTAAATCAGCCCAAGTAGGGTAAGTCTAATAATTTTTTAGGTAATGCCTGGGATGCATGTGGTATATTACTGGTTTTTCACATAAGTGTTGTAAGTAATAGTGAACATGATATAAAGCCATGTATCATGTATCATACTACTGTATTGGTTGCTTAACCGCCGTACTATTGACGTGGACACAGACGTGTGTGTGTGTGTTTGTAGTTGGAGATAATTTCATTTTACTCAAATAAATTTTTGGGTAAGTGGTAGGTGGGGGCGCTCACCATCCACTCACTCGATGTAGTGCTGCTTTAGGTGTCTGCCCTTTCCTCTCTTCCATCCCTCCTCTTCCTTCTTTCTTTCCTTCATTCTTTCCTTTCATCCTTCCTCTTCTGTCTTTCCTTCAATCATTCTTTCCTTTTTCTTCTGCCTACAGGTGACTTTACACTCCCTGTTCTCTCTTTGGCTCAGTGGTAACGTGTGCTCATATGAAGTGCGAGGGCCTGAGTTCAAATCCCGGCCAGACCAGCGTGATTAATATGTCAAGTTTCAGTTCGGTCATTACACTTGTACACCATAAAACCGTTTACTATGCTGGGTAATAACCATATAATCAAATTATGGTGCCTGGTGGTTTAGTGGGTAATTAAGGCGCTCCAATCGGATTGAGCCGGTGCAGGTTTATATCCAAGGGATGGTTGGGGTTTATTGCTCATGTAATGCCACTCAGGGATGAGTGAGGCTGGTCACTCTCATCTTACATGTCAGGACCAACTTGCCTAGCCCTGGACTCCTATGCTCCCCATGGGGTGACATAGGATTAGATGATGATGATAAGTTTAGCTTGTGTTATTTTGACTTACTTGTCCCCCCAAACATGCAGTACAGTATGTGGGTCCATCTTGTTGGACCTTTCAGCTCGTACTACCATCAATATTTTTATCTCCATCTTCGTGTGCTTGTTTTCCCCTTTCTATTATCTTTATTACTGTACATAATCTGATAAGAAATTCAGATGAAATGTTGCTTGAGCTTACCTAATAATGATTGTATTACAGCTGATGTAAGTGATGTGGTACGTGAATGTGGTGTGAGGGTGGTGGAGGCAGGAGCTTCTCAGGTGGGACAGTCAGCCAGAGCTGTCTGCATACCTCTGGCACAGGTCATGGTTCTGCTAGAGTGCTGTGATCTTTCTCTTTACACACAGGTATTCTCAGATAAGTTACACTCTTCTGTTGTAATAGTAATATTATCACTGTTTATGCTGTACTGTGGCTATTAATACACATTCTCAACATCTGTTTGTGGTGTTTTATGGAAGGGAAGAGGCTTTTAAGTTGTTGTTTGACATTTGGTTTTGGGCAAAAGGACTGTGAATTGCAGAACATATTTATTTATATTTACATAACAAGGTAAATATACAATAAATGAGCCTAATGAGAGGAAACACAAGACCATCCCACATAGTAGTGGCCATTTCACAAAACAGATGGCTAGACAAAACTTTAGGCTGGCTAGTTAGTGAACGATAGGGAATACAGTCATGTATAGCAGCAAGAGCTGGACAGTAAAGGCAGGGCAAGAGTTAATCAGAGACATGCCACATGGGCTGCTTAGTTCCCACATTGCCTAAATAAACCACAGCACAAGAAGAGATGGTGATGCGAGGAAGCCACCGATGAGTAACAGTTGTGGGTTCGTCCAGTGAGAGGTGTTCTGGAATACCATCACACATTAGGAGGCATTATAACTGGAAACAGAAAGCAGTACACGCCTCAGCTGTCTGAAACATAATAATTGCTGTCATCACCAGGTGTAGGTCTGGATGGCAAGAGGGATCAGTGCCTCCTACTAAGGCCTCTAAAGAAGAAGCAGAATTATTATTATTATGATTATATTGTCATGATGGAGCCAGGATTCCGGGGGCACGAATGATGAGTGAATGGATGCATGGCCCATTGGACTGGGCAACCTTGAGCTGCCTGGACATTGCTACCCCTCACCCTGCCCTTGGGTGGGAAAGGTGGTCTGGATGATGATGATGATTATTATTATTATTATTATTTTGTTTTACCTTTTCAGAACCTGTTATTTAAACATTTTGCACAATAGTAGACTATGTTGTGAGTTGTGAGCATCATATTCATTCTACTTTTGAGGACATGGAATTTTAATAGGCTTTTTAGTCCATCTCACTGCTTGACAAATCAGATGTGTTTTGACTCATAAGTCATGTGAATTAAGTGGTCACAGGCTATACTACAATTTGTAACAGTTTAAATAGCTCATGTGGATTTTTGCTTCTTTACATGTAATTAGACACTCCAAATGAGTCACATTATAAAAATGTTTCATCATTGTTCTCTGCACACAGGCATACATCAACACTCCAACAGGCATACATCAACACTCCACACAGGCATATATCAACACTTCACACAGGCATACATCAACAAGAAAATTGTCTTTATGGGAAGATTTAGGCCAACAGCAGCATGGTCTTCCTGGCATCTGTGTCTTGTATGTCCAGGAAGATTTATTGGTGGCTAAAAAGATGACACCCACAAGCCAAAGTGAACTGTGTAGGGCTGTAGGGGCTGAGAAGGGACATGTCCTGGTTATGGCTGTGGCTGCCAGTGGGAAGGCTGTATGTGTCTCCTTCTGATGTGATCAGTGTGGATCTTGAGGACTAACTGGTATATATAAAACGTTTTAAGAAGGTACCTGAGAATACTCTTAATTCTCAAGAATTACTCAGCTTGTTAGGAGTCATTGTATAAAAACTTTTAGAGTACAGTAACTCTTAAAAGTATATACAGTATATATATGACCAACTCAGAGCAAGTCCTTTCTTCAGATTTACTAAATTTAGCACTAATACTTGATGTAAAAAAAAAAAATACATGTAGATGTCACAAGAACAAGCAGGTCCCAAAATACCTTCAAACATTTTTATTTTTGAAGTACTGTCATGGCATGATAACAGTTTATGGGCAGACTAAGAGATATGCTTTATATCATAATTGCCCTTGTCCCACCCACCGGAACCACTAGTTGCCAAGGAAACAACATTTTACACCCAGCAACACTGTGTAATCTGATATCATTAGACTTGTTGTGTTGCAGTATTCACAAAGCATAATAAAAGAGGTGCAAGGTAGGGCAGTGGATGTTGGAGTGGCCCTAGTGAGAGAGGGTAGTGTTTGGAAACTCCCTGTACTGTTGTTTGCAGATGATACTGTGTTGTTGAATGAAGACGAAGGGGAGCTGCAAGGTTTGGTGGATGAGTTTGGGAGAGTGTGTAAGAAACGGAATCTGAAGGTGAATGTAGAGAAGAGTAAAGTGATGGTCTTTGAGAGAAGTGAAGTCAGTGAATGTACAGCGAGGTTGGATGGTGAGGAAATGGAAAATGTGAGTACGTTTAAGTACTTGGGCAGTGTGATGAGTAAGGATGGAGGTTTGGAGGGTGAAGTGCTTGAAAGGGTACAGCAGGGAAGAAAGGTTGCTGGTTCTTTGAAATCAGTGATAAGAAACAGGGAAGTGAGCATGGAAGTGAAAAAGTTACTACATGACAGTATTGTGATACCAACTCTAACGTAAGGAAGTGAAGCTTGGACGTTGTTGGAAGGACACAAGTCAAGAGTGAGAGCAGTGGAAATGAGTTATTTAAGAGGACTCTGTGGAGTCACATGGAGAGACAGGGTGACAAATGAGGATGTAAAGGAGCGTTGTGGTGTGGATGTGGATGTGATAGGAAGTGTTATGAGGAACACACTGAGGTGGTTTGGCCTTGTGGAGAGGGGTGAGAGACTGATGAGGAGAGTGTATGTGAGTGAGGTGGAGGGGGGGAGATGGAGGGGGAGGCCAAGGATGAGGTGGAGGGATGGAGTGGAGAGGTATATGAGAGAGAGGGGTGTGAGTTGGGAGCAGGGCAGTGAAATGACGGGGGACAGGGCGACGTGGAGGCGATTCGTTTGTGGCCACCCAGTACGGGATTAAGGCGTCTGGCAATAGATAGGTAGATAGATAATAAGAATTCCTGCTTATGCCTTTATTTACCAGTGATACATGTGTGCATTTTTTACTTATATAGTATTATACCATATACATAACAGGAAATATTACTGTAGTTAATATAATTGTTCAGTGCAGAGTGTGGGTTGCTGGGACAGCTGTGGGTAGCCAGTGCAGACATCCTGGAGGGCTGTGGAGTAGAAGTAAGGAACCTCAAGAGCTTCAACTTCCTCTGGGTGGTGGGCTTTACACTGTTCAAGAGTGACTTAGACACAGACTGTCTTCTCTGCACCCACCACCCTTTCACATGGCCCAGAGAAGAAGATGTTCACTGCCTCTACACAGACCCAATTAAAGTATGGAAACTTAACTTTATGGGGAGAGAAAGTGAGGGAGGAGGGGATAATGAAGGACCTGTTTCTATATATTGCTTTAAAACTCTTCCTTGATGCCTTCAAAATTCAGGTGCCATGAGTGAAAAACAGGCTTTTATTGTGGTAGGTGGTGGCAGCCATCATCCACTCACTTGATATAGTGCTGCCTACTTCTTCCTTAGCCTTTATCATTCTTCTTCTTTGCCTGCCCTCCTCTCTTCCTATTTCTCCCATCTTTCCTGTCACTTCTTATTGCTTTTCTTTCCTTTACAGGTGGCTTTACATTGAGTGACAAGCCAAATGGTTTCCTGTAAGCCAAGAAACCATTTACAGTGCTGGGTGGTAACCATATCACCAAACCATACGTGCTCCCTACGTGTCAACAAGTGGGTTGGTGGAGGGTTAGTGCCCTTCCCCGTAAAACAAATAACTCGGAGTCAAATGGCCACCCCTTATGGGATTATGGTGTCTGGCAACAGATAGATGGATGGTTTTTTTCTTTTTTCTAACCCTATAAGGCATCATTATCATCATCATATCCCTGTCTGTCATTTATACATCAAGTGTGAAGTTCTTAGTGTGAACTAAGGAAAAGAAGAAAGTTCAGTTTGCCACGTTGCACCTCAGGCAGTGTTGGATACTGTATCAGGTGTGTTGTGTCATATGTAGTGGTCGATGGTGTTGTTATATCTCTGTACCAAATGGTTTATAATGAACCTCATGATAATTGTACACTCAGGCCACAAGCATTGCAACTTTGAAACAATTGTAATAATGAATCCCACTGCACTTTTAATCACCAGGCAACGTGACAGCACTATGATCTTAGTGGGTGAGATGTGGGTGGAGGGTCAGTCTGAGTATGCCAGGCTGAGTTACATGTCCTGCACAACATTCTGGGAGGGAAGGATACCAGCCTGGGTTTACACAGCAAAGCCCTCAAGTGTGGTGCACCCTCTCATGGTGGCGTAGCACATGGTTAGTTAACCTGCATTTTACCCATACAATTTTAAGTGTTAGGATATGGTGGGATATAACCATAGTATGCACTGTATTTGGTTGTGTTTAATTTTTTCCTTCATGCCCTCTCTGCCTTTTTTTTTATATATATATATATATATATATATATATATATATATATATATATATATATATATATATATATATAAATAAGATGGTTAAGCTGATGAACCTCTTTTATGATTATACTTTTATAAATAGTTATTGGTTATTTAGCCCTTTCAGTCCAATAACATTTTTAATTTTTTGGTTGTAGTGGACAATACTACCAATGAATTTTATTGCCACTTCAGAGACCCACCTAGTAGTGAAGGGGGTTAGTGAAGGCTGTATGTACTCACTCTAGCTCAGAAAGTCTCCTGGGCTGACTAGAACCCTCTGGAGATGTAGCAAAGCCAGGTCTGCACAAGTGGGGGTTCCATAGTGGGGCCAAGTCCTATTCTGATGAGGTCTAATGCTACAAAGCATGTATACATTAAATAATAAAGATTTTCAAGGGAAAGAGCTAGTGTGGGCAGCCTTGTTCTCTCCAGACTACTCCATAACTTTGTTGCTACCCAGAAATAGCAGCAACAAGTCCCAGGGAGACTCTGTTCCACTTTGAAACAACCTGTAAACCTATATGTTAAAATAAAGAAGATATAAAGGATTTCAGGTTTCAAAAAGAGAAAACTGGTCTTAAGTTGGCCATCTTGGATTTTTTCAAAATTTCGAAAAGACAGGCCTCAACCTCCTATGGAGCCGTACAATCATACAAACAATGAGAAAATTCCAACAGGTGGTTTCTGAGATACAGTGTAGAACAGATGTGTACTAACGGATGGATGGATATGACCTAACCTGAGATTCCACTATGTGAGAAATGAAGGGGAATAATTAAAGAAATACATCATTGGATCAAAGGGGTTAAAATTAGCAATAATATGGTACTGTACTTTATTTCAGACAAATTATTCTGCTGTTTTCTCTTTCTGTGAACAGGATTTGATAGAATCATTACAGAATTAAGTGGAGCCAGAAGCATTCAGGAGGTTATAGCATTCCCAAACTCTATGGAGGGTCGATGCCTGATGTCAGGTGTTCCAGGAGATATTACAGAGGAAGAAATGGTACTTTAGCATATCAGTGTTGTTGACAGAATAACATCCTGTACCACAGAACTGTAGAATTTTAATAAATAAATGTGAAATTTTATAAAATAATGTTAGTATATTCCAAAACAGTAGTGAATAGTAAGAGTAAACTGAACATCATCATCATCATCTAATCCTGTGTTGCCCCATGAGGAGCATGGGAGCCCGGGGCTAGACAAGTTGGTCCTGACATTTAAGATGAGAGTGACCAGTCTCGCTCATCCCTGAGTGGCATTGCTTGAGGAATAAACCACCACAATCCCTTGGATATAAACCTGCACAGGCTCAATCTGACTGGAGCACAATAATTACCCACTAAACCACCAGGCACCATAATTTGGTCACCACCCAGCATAGTAAACAGCTTCCTGGTGTATAGGAAACCATTTGGCTTGTCACTTAGTGTAGAGTCACCCATAGACAGAAGGAAGAGGAAAGAATGAATGAAAGAAAGACAGAAGAGGAAAGAAGGAAGAGAAGAAAGGGCAGTCACCGAAGAGCAGCACTACGTCGAGTGAGTCACTTGATAAAAAAAAGTGTCTTTGCCCCTGTGATCATTATGTTTCACCACCTTGATTCATATACCTCTCCACTCCATCCCTCCATCTCAGTGTTGGTTTCTCTTCCCCCCCCCCCTTCCTGTCCACCTCAGTCACTTCTAGACATGCTGTCATTCTCCATTCTCTCTACATGGCCAAACCTTTTTAGGATACTTCTAACACATTCCAGCACTGCCACGTCACAACACTTGTCAGCTTCCTCATTTGTCTGTCTGTCTCTCCACGTAACTCCACTTGCTCCTCTCAAATAACTGATTTCCACTCTTCACACTCTTGATCTGTGTTCTTCCAAGGAGCTCTAAGCTCACGTTCATATGTCTGAGTGGAGATCACAGTGCAGTCATGCAACAGCTTCTTTACTTTCATGCTCACAACCCAAGTGGTCATTTGTATTTCTTGTGCCCAGAATCAGCCCTGAACACAGACTTCCAAACTCATTCATTGAGCCTTGCAACTCTCACTCCTCTTCACAGAACAGTATCAGCAATAGGCATCAGAAAGGTACTGTACAGTCAGTATGCAGACCCTACCCTCAGTCACTAAGGACACTTCTCCAACTTCCACTTGCCTTCTGAGGCACTTCACTCACTCACTCACACACAAACACATGCACACACATACAAACACTTGCACACACACATACACATGCACACACATACAAATGTGCACACACACATATGTGCATGCATGCACACAAACACACTACTACCATTGTGCCCTCATACATACTCCTAACAACATTCAACAGTTTTCCCTGTCAGTGTACAGGCCAGTCCTCCTCTACCCAGTCAGGATCATAGGGGCTTTGGGCAAGGCTACTCAGTCCCGACATTTAAGGTGAGGGTGACCAGCCTCACTCACTCCTGAGTGTCACTTGGTGAGCAATAAATCCCAACCACCCTTTGGATGTAAACCATTGCAGGCCCCATCTAGTTAACTCAAAAGACCATCTTGGCCCTTATTCCTACCTTAAAATGGAGTGAGGCATAAATATTATCATCATCATCATCATCCAGACCTCCTTTCCCACCCAAGGGATGGGTGAGGAGTAGCAGCATCCAGACAGCCAAATTTTGCCCAGTCCAATGGGCCATGCTTCCATTCATTCATCATTCAAGCCCATGGAATCCTTGCTCCATCTGATAGGCCAAAAGGTTTCACCACGTACTGTAGTCTCATATATACAGTATAGTACCTATCTGATAGAGTCAATTTGAATGCTGTCATGTCAAAAAGAGGAGTCAAATCCCTGGTCATGCGCTTCTCCACATGAAATTCATCCAGCCAGCACCACCTTTTGTCAGTCCCTTGCCTCACTGACTTCCATACCTCTCTTCCTCATACACCCATCTACCATATCTCTCCACCTTCTTGGCCTACCTCACCTCCTTCCAACATCAGATTCACTCAGATATACCTTTTTCACCACTCTATTGTTATCCATTCTCTCCACATGACCATACCATCTCGGTACACTGTCTGCAGTTCTGGTGTCCACATAAAATATAAGAAAATTTCTTATTGTGGCTGCAGGCTCATTTGCCTCTGACCCTGGTGGACTGCAGGCTGAAGTTGCCCCCATTTTGTAATTGATCATCCTTTTGGGGAATAGGGAAGGGGTTGATGGACTTTTGTGTAATTGGGCAGCCACAACGCCCGATTATATCAGTGCCACTGCATGAAGCTGCCTTGGTCTGTACTGTAGCTGACATAGTAGGCTGCATAGCATGTCTTCCTAGCTGACATAGCAGGCTGCATAGCATGTCTTCCTAGCTGACATAGCAGGCTGCATAGCAGGTCTTCCTAGCTGACATAGTAGGCTGCATAGCAGGTCTTCCTAGCTGACATAGCAGACTGCATAGCAGGTCTTCCTAGCTGACATAGTAGGCTGCATAGCATGTCTTCCTAGCTGACATAGCAGACTGCATAGCATGTCTTCCTAGCTGACATAGCAGGCTGCACAGCATATCTTCCTAGCTGACATAGCAGGCTGCACAGCATATCTTCCTAGCTGACATAGCAGGCTGCATACCATGTCTTCCTAGCTGACATAGCAGGCTGCATACCATGTCTTCCTAGCTGACATAGCAGGCTGCACAGCATATCTTCCTAGCTGACATAGCAGGCAGCACAGCATATCTTCCTAGCTGACATAGCAGGCTGCATACCATGTCTTCCTAGCTGACATAGCAGACTGCATAGCGTGTCTTCCTAGCTGACATAGCAGGCTGCATACCATGTCTTCCTAGCTGACATAGCAGGCTGCATACCATGTCTTCCTAGCTGACATAGCAGGCTGCATAGCAGGTCTTCCTAACTGACATAGCAGGCTGCATACTATGTCTTCCTAGCTGACATAGCAGGCTTCATAGCAGGTCTTCCTAGCTGACATAGCAGGTCTTCCTAGCTGACATAGCAGGCTTCATAGCAGGTCTTCCTAGCTGACATAGCAGGTCTTCCTAGCTGACATAGCAGGCTTCATAGCAGGTCTTCCTAGCTGACATAGCAGGCTTCATAGCAGGTCTTCCTAGCTGGCATAGCAGGTCTTCCTAGCTGACATAGCAGGCTTCATAGCAGGTCTTCCTAGCTGACATAGCAGGTCTTCCTAGCTGACATAGCAGGCTGCATAGCAGGTCTTCCTAGCTGACATAGCAGGCTGCATACCATGTCTTCCTAGCTGACATAGCAGGCTTCATAGCAGGTCTTCCTAGCTGACATAGCAGGCTGCATAGCAGGTCTTCCTAGCTGACATAGCAGGCTGCATAGCAGGTCTTCCTAGCTGACATAGTAGGCTGCATAGCAGGTCTTCCTAGCTGACATAGCAGGCTTCATAGCAGGTCTTCCTAGCTGACATAGCAGGTCTTCCTAGCTGACATAGCAGGCTTCATAGCAGGTCTTCCTAGCTGACATAGCAGGTCTTCCTAGCTGACATAGCAGGCTTCATAGCAGGTCTTCCTAGCTGACATAGCAGGTCTTCCTAGCTGACATAGCAGGCTTCATAGCAGGTCTTCCTAGCTGACATAGCAGGTCTTCCTAGCTGACATAGCAGGCTTCATAGCAGGTCTTCCTAGCTGACATAGCAGGTCTTCCTAGCTGACATAGCAGGCTTCATAGCAGGTCTTCCTAGCTGACATAGCAGGCTGCATAGCAGGTCTTCCTAGCTGACATAGTAGGCTGCATAGCAGGTCTTCCTAGCTGACATAGCAGGCTTCATAGCAGGTCTTCCTAGCTGACATAGCAGGTCTTCCTAGCTGACATAGCAGGCTTCATAGCAGGTCTTCCTAGCTGACATAGCAGGCTTCATAGCAGGTCTTCCTAGCTGGCATAGCAGGTCTTCCTAGCTGACATAGCAGGCTTCATAGCAGGTCTTCCTAGCTGACATAGCAGGTCTTCCTAGCTGACATAGGAGGCTGCATAGCAGGTCTTCCTAGCTGACATAGCAGGCTGCATACCATGTCTTCCTAGCTGACATAGCAGGCTTCATAGCAGGTCTTCCTAGCTGACATAGCAGGCTTCATAGCAGGTCTTCCTAGCTGACATAGCAGGCTGCATAGCAGGTCTTCCTAGCTGACATAGTAGGCTGCATAGCAGGTCTTCCTAGCTGACATAGCAGGCTTCATAGCAGGTCTTCCTAGCTGACATAGCAGGTCTTCCTAGCTGACATAGCAGGCTTCATAGCAGGTCTTCCTAGCTGACATAGCAGGTCTTCCTAGCTGACATAGCAGGCTTCATAGCAGGTCTTCCTAGCTGACATAGCAGGTCTTCCTAGCTGACATAGCAGGCTTCATAGCAGGTCTTCCTAGCTGACATAGCAGGTCTTCCTAGCTGACATAGCAGGCTTCATAGCAGGTCTTCCTAGCTGACATAGCAGGCTGCATAGCAGGTCTTCCTAGCTGACATAGCAGGCTGCATAGCAGGTCTTCCTAGCTGACATAGCAGGCTTCATAGCAGGTCTTCCTAGCTGACATAGCAGGCTTCATAGCAGGTCTTCCTTGGGATTTGTATGTTGCACACTGACATTATTTTGGATGTTATTTATAGCTTTTTGATATAAGTCGTTGAGGCCAGGGAACTGACAAGAGATCGAGCTGGCTGGATGAATGTTTTGAGAAGAAGTGCATGATCAGGGATATGGCACCCCTTTTTAACGTGGCAGCATCCGGATTGGCTCTATCAGAAACGTTGATGTGAAGCTACAGAATGTGGTGAAATTTTTTGGCGTATCAGATAGAGCCAGGATTCGAGGGGCTTGAATGATAAGTGAATGGAAGCGTGGCCCATTGGATTGGGCAAACTTAGACTGTCTGGACATTGCTACTCCTCACCCTGCCCTAGGGTGGGAAAGGAGATCCGGATGATGATGATGATGATATCATCACAGTTTACATCACCAACTTGTAGGAGGATATTGATGTTTATAAATTGCTAAGGGAGAGGCGTTACAGTATCTCCAAAGGCACATAGAATATGACCTTCATGAGAATACACTGCCTAAACCTGCCTTCCTTCAGGTCAAACGGCACAGTAGGTTAATCTCATTTTACCCCTTTGATGTGTAGGGCTGCCAGGCTGGGCCACAACAGTCCAGTATATATGATGTGTAGGGGTGCCAGGCTGGGCCACAGCAGTCCAGTGTATATGATGTGTAGGGGTGCCAGGCTGGGCCACAGCAGTCCAGTATATATGATTTGTAGGGCTGCCAGGCTGGGCCACAGCAGTCCAGTATATATGATGTGTAGGGGTGCCAGGCTGGGCCACAGCAGTCCAGTATATATGATGTGTAGGGGTGCCAGGCTGGGCCACAGCAGTCCAGTATATATGATGTGTAGGGGTGCCAGGCTGGGCCACAGCAGTCCAGTATATATGATGTGTAGGGGTGCCAGGCTGGGCCACAGCAGTCCAGTATATATGATGTGTAGGGGTGCCAGGCTGGGCCACAGCAGTCCAGTATATATGATGTGTAGGGGTGCCAGGCTGGGCCACAGCAGTCCAGTATATATGATGTGTAGGGGTGCCAGGCTGGGCCACAGCAGTCCAATATGTTTAAGGATCAATGACCAGCCTATCAGTGCTCCTTTTGTTGGTGTTATATGATACAAAATTCTCCAGTGCTGGGGATCAAACCTGTTCAAGGCTGTCACTGCAGCTACACCAAGTGCCTTCAGGTAAAGGTAAGGAAACAGTTGAGGGGCAGACAACATGAGCTGCTCACCCAAAGTGCTCATCTGTGTAACTTAGGCCTTTGAGCCTCTGGCTGGTTATTAACCCCCTGTCTTGAGATAAAAGACCACTGTATCCTCCAGCTTACCATAGTTACCTCCATAGGTATTATTTACTAACCCACAAAGAGTTGATGGTCACCTCAGTCAAATGACGGCACTCCAGCACCATAACTATCCCTCAAGCTCACCATCACTCAGTCTATAACTCACTGAATCACCCCATCACTGTAACTATCACTCACTGAATCACACCATTAATATCACTACAACTCTCTGAATAACTCTATCACTATTACTGAGTCACTCCATCACAATAAGTCAGTCGTTGAATCACGCCATCTCTATCACTCACTGCATCGTCACTACCACTCACTCAGTCACTTTAATTTCTCTCACTCCATCACCATCACTTACTTCGTCACTCCACTATCACTACGCTAACAACTCCATCACTATCAGTACCCGCCACTGAAACTATCTATCTGTCTGTCTATCTGAATCACTCCACCAATATCACTCCACTTATTTTTTCTTCGTAATTGCTCACTAAATCATTCCTTCATTATTTCTGTCTTCATTAGCGCCCACTGAGTCATTCCCTCATTACCTCTGTCATTACTATCGCTTACTGAATCTTTCCTTCATTATCACTATCTTTACTATCACTCAATTATTCATTTATTATCACTATCTTTACTACCACTCAATTATTCCTTCATTATCACTATCTTTACTACCACTCAATTATTCCTTCATTATCACTATCTTTACTACCACTCAATTATTCATTTATTATCACTATCTTTACTAGCTATCACTGAATCATTCCTTAATTATCACTATCTTTACTCTCACTCAGTTATTCCTTTATTATCACTATCTTTACTAGCTATCACTGAATCATTCCTTAATTATCACTATCTTTACTCTCACTCAGTTATTCCTTTATTATCACTATCTTTACTAGCTATCACTCAATCATTCCTTCATTATCTCTGTCTTTACTCTCACTCAGTTATTCCTTTATTGTCACTATCTTTACTATCTCTAAATCATTCCTTCAGTATTTCTATCTTTACTATCACTCAATCATTCCTTCATTATCACTATCTTTACTCTCACTCAATCATCCCTTCATTGTCACTATCTTTACTATCACTCAGTTATTCCTTCATTACCTCTGTCTTTACTATCACTCAGTTATTCCTTCATTACCTCTGTCTTTACTATCACTCAGTTATTCCTTCATTACCTCTGTCTTTACTATCACTCAGTTATTCCTTCATTACCTCTGTCTTTACTATCACTCAGTTATTCCTTCATTACCTCTGTCTTTACTATCACTCAATCATTCCTTCATTATCTCTGTCTTTACTATCACTTAATCATTCCTTCATTACCTCTGTCTTTACTATGACTCAATCATTCTTCCATCTTTACTATTTCTCAATCATTCCTTCATTACCTCTGTCTTTACTATCAATCATTCTTCCATCTTTACTATTACTCAGTCATTCCTTCATTATGTCCATCTTACTGTTACAATAATATCTTTCTTTACTGTATATCTTTACTATCATTTAATCATTCCTTCATTACCTCTGGTCTTTACTATCACTCAATCATTCTTCCATCTTTACTATCACTTAATCATTCCTTCATTACCTCTGTCTTTATTATCACTCAATCATCCTTCCATCTTTACTATCACTCAGTCATTCCTTGATTATCTCCATTTACTAACACAATAATATCTTTCCTTACTGTACACCTTTACTATCATTTAATCATTCCTTCATTACCTCTGGTCTTTACTATCACCGAATCTTCGCTTCATTATTTCTATCTTTACTAATACAATCATGCTTTATTCTGTCTGTTATTCCATCCATCCATCCATCATCCCATCTTACGTTGCCCCATGAGGAGCGTAGGAGCCCGGGGCTAGGCAAGTTGGTCCTGACATTTAAGATGAGAGTGACCAGCCTCACTCATCTCTGAGTGGTATTACATGAGCTATAAACCCCAACCACCCCTTGGATATAAACCTACACCGGCTCAATCCGATTGGAGCACAGTAATTACCCACTAAATCACCAGGCGCCATAATTTGGTTATGTGGTTACCACCCAGCGTAGTAAATGGTGTCCTGGTGTACAGGAAACCATTTGGCTTGTCACTCAGTGTAGAGTCACCCACAGGCAGAAGGAACAGGAAAGAAAGACAAAAGAGGGAGTGTAAAGTCACCTGTAGGCAGAAGGACGAGGAAAGATTAAAGTAAAGAAAGACAGAAGAGGAAGGAAGGAAAGGATGGAGGAGAGGAAAGGGCAGACACCCGAGAGCAGCACTGCATTGAGTGAGTGGATGGTGAGCGCCCCCACCTATTACTATCACTAATTTTTTTCATTATCCCTACTATCACTCAGCTTTTTCTTCATTACATCTGTCTTCACTATCACAATTTCTTTCATTACTGTATATCTTTACTACCATTCCATTATTCCTTCATTATCTCTCGTCGTTACTGTCCTGAATCATTCCTTTATTATCTATCTCTACTATTACTGAATCATTCCTTCAATATCTCAGTCTTTACCATTAGAGTCATTGCTTTATTATCCACCATGACAATCACAATCTGTCATTATCTTTACTATCACTCAGTTATTCCTTCATTATCGCTCATTACTATCACTGAATCGTTCCTTCATTATCGCTGTCTTTAGTGTCAATTATTACATTATTTTCTCTGCCTCTCACTAAGGTTACTTCTTTTCTTGCCCCTTCCCTCTCTTCAAATATCATACTCTTAGTCCCCCTCCCTCATAACCCTCCACCACCCCACCTACCTGCCCACACCTCCCCTCCCACCAACCCCACCCACCTGCCCACACCTCCCCTCCCACCAACCCCACCCACCTGCCCACACCTCCCCTCCCACCAACCCCACCCACCTACCCACACCTCCCCTCCCACCAACCCCACCCATCTGCCCACACCTCCCCTCCCACCAACCCCACCCACCTACCCACACCTCCCCTCCCACCAACCCCACCCACCTGCCCACACCTCCCCTCCCACCAACCCCACCCACCTGCCCACACCTCCCATCCCACCAACCCCACCCACCTGCCCACACCTCCCCTCCCACCAACCCCACCCACCTGCCCACACCTCCCCTCCCACCAACCCCACCCACCTGCCCACACCTCCCATCTCACCAACCCCACCCACCTGCCCACACCTCCCCTCCCACCAACCCCACCCACCTGTCCACACCTCCCCCCCCACCAAGTACACCCACATTACCCCCCTCCTCACACACCCACTCACTCTGCCCCCACCAACCCACCCACGCTACCGTCCACAAACCCACCCACACTGCCCGCCCACAAACCCACCCACGCTATCCCCCACAAACCTACCCACCTATGCACCAGTCTGTGCCTGTGTGTGGGGTGCAGTAAGGGTGAGGTAGAATGCGGGTGTTGGTACGGATGTGGGTGTGGGGTGTGGGTGTTGGAATGGGTGTGGGTGTTGGTACGGGTGTGGGTGTGGGTGTGGGTGTGGGTGAGAGGTTCAACAGAGCGGCACTGTAACCACCTCATCACATCACGCTGCACCATACACCACACAGGGTAACACTGATCACTTCCACGTTGCCTATAAATTACGTCAGATAAAACTCAGCTCATCCCCTCACACTACTAACCTTCCCTGGGTCTGACTGAGAGTTCTTTACAGCTGTTATTCGTGCACATAGTATTATTTAAATTCCGTTTTCTTTGCTGCTTAGTTTGATTACCTAATACTTTTAAATACGTATACCATATTTTGACCATTGGTTGACAGTTTTAAGAGTGTTTCATAGATATTTCTTTTGCATATTCTATTTTGTGTTTCCTGAGCTAATTAAGCGCCAGAAATCGACAAAATGAGCAGCTTGGTGCTAAGCGGTGAGATGCGGATGGCAGCGGGAGTGCCGCGGCCACGGCTGATAAAACTCGTAGCTAAAGAAAAGGGCCTCAAAACTGTCAAGAAAACGAAAATTGTAGAATCAACCCTTTCCAAAAATTTATGGACGCGCAGCGAAAGCGGGGACACTAAAATATTGGCCATGACTTTGGAAATGCCGCTTGTGAGTTTTGATGGTGTTAGTAGGGTAGATACCAGGATGAAAATTATGTTACGCACAAAATGGGGCATGAAAAAGTGGAAAGGCGAGTGTAATCTATGGTGGCTGATTCTCGAAATTCGCAAAGGGAATGATTTTCTGCTGCGCTTGTCGGAAGGAGGACAGCTAAAGCTAGAGGTGCGCAGTCACGTACAGGAAAGGAAGGAAGTTCCCAGTCACGTACAGGAAAAGAAGGAAGTTCCCAGTCACGTACAGGAAAAGACAGAAGTTCCCAGTCACGTAGAGGAGGAAGAGGAAGAGGGGGAGGAGGAGAAATGGGAGGACGCGGTAGAATACCTTGTGTTGAATGGAGAACACTGATAGAACGCTAGAGAAGATGAGAAGGAGGACGACTGGGATGATGCCAATGGCCTGGGAAATAATTGGTCCAGCGATCCCACATCCACTTTGGCCTTGACGCTGGACTACGATCCCAAGAACAAAAACGAACTGCGAAAGGCGGGAAAGAGACTCGCCGAGGAGATCCGATCCTGGCCCGAGGGACCCTCTCTCTTCCATATCATCCTCACCCATAGAAGGTGCACCCGCCTGGTCAGAAAAGGTCCGAGTATGACCTTGACCAAAGAGGAGGCCATAGTCGTCCTTGAGAGCGAGGACATGCTGAGACACACCTGCCTGGCCTCGATATCGTCTCGGCTATTGCGGACACTGTGCAGCGCTGCCTGAGTTATCGATAAGGAGTTTGTTGCCGGCATCAATGTAGACAAAAGCGCTCCACCCACGTCCAGAGTCACGGCTGTCATGTCTTATTAACTACTAATCTATTTTAACTTTTGATATCTCGCAAACTACAGTACTGTGATTATGGCTGGAGACCACAGTCGTTGGCGTGTTTGGGGCCAACGACCTGTATCGTGAGGACGAGTTATACTCTTCACCGTACAGCCCTTACATGGGTGGAGGTCTCTTAACTCCTACAAAACTACTCCAGAGGGACAGCGAGTGACAGCATACGAGGACCTGTTGACCTGATGTGTTGCTGGGCCAGGGCCTGTGCGGTGGGCCTGGCCTGCAACTTTCATTCTTTCTCCCCCAACAACTTTTACTGCAACTGCCTTCATTACTTCTTGTTATTGTCTTATTATTATTACACATACTCATATTATATCTTAATATTATTACTACACCAACTGTAAATTATTGTGCATTATTATTATTACTACACCTCTTTTTATTTCATTGCCAGACACCTCAATCCAGTAAGGGGTAGCCACAAACAAATTGCCTCCATGTCGCCTGTCCAACACGATTTCACTGCGCCCCCCCCCCAGCTCACGCCCCACTCTCTCATATACCTCTCCACTCCATCTCTCCGTCTCATCGTCGGTCTCCCCCTCCCTCTTCCCCCCTCCACCTCACTCACATACACTCTCTTCGTCAGTCTTTCACCCTCCATCCTCTCCACATGGCTAAACCACCTCAGTGTGTTCCTCATAACGCTTCCTATCACATCCACATCAACACCACAACGCTCCTTTATATCCTCATTTGTCAGCCTGTCTCTCCATGTGACTCCACAGGCTCCTCTTAAATAACTCATTTCCACTGCTCTCACTCTTGACTTGTGCCCTTCCAACAACGTCCAAGCTTCACTTCCATACGTTAGAGTTGGTATCAGAATACTGTCATGTAGTAACTTTTTCACTTCCATGCTCACTTCCCTGTTTCTTATCACTGCTTTCAAAGAACCAGCAACCTTTCTTCCCTGTTGTACCCTTTCAAGCACTTCACCCTCCAAACCTCCATCCTTACTCATCACACTACCCAAGTACTTAAACGTACTCACATTTTCCAATTCCTCACCATCCAACCTCGCTGTACATTCCCTGACTTCACCTCTCCCAAAGACCATCACTTTACTCTTCCCTACATTCACATTTAGATTCCGTTTCTGACACACTCTCTCAAACTCATCCACCAAGCCTTGCAGCTCCCCTTCGTCTTCACTCAACAACACAGTATCATCTGCAAACAACAGTACAGGGAGTTTCCAAACACTATCCTCTCTCACCAGGGCCACTCCAACATCCACTACCCTACATTGTATCTCTTTTATTACCCCATCCATGTACAGACTGAACAACCATGGGGACATAACACATCTCTGTTTCAACCCAACCTTCAAAGAGAAAAATTCACTCAGTTTACCATCCACACGCACTGCAGCCTTAGCACCATCATACATACTCTTCACAGCATTCAACAACTTCCCATCTACTCCATATATTCTTAACACTTTCCACAATCCTTGTCTTTCCACCCTGTCATATGCTTTCTCCAAATCCATGAAGGTCGCATACAACTTCTTTCCCTTCTCCAGAAACTTTTCCACTAAAGATCTAAGAATGAATATCTGATCTACACAACCTTTTCCCTTCCTAAAACCTCCCTGTTCTTCTCCAACTAATTCCTCTGTTATTCCTTAACTCTGTCAGTAAGTATCCTACCATATATATATATATATATATATATATATATATATATATATATATATATATATATATATATATATATATATATATATATATATATATATATATATATATATATATATATATATATATATATATATATATATATATATATATATATATATACTTCCCTATTACACTAAGAAGACAAATGTCCCTATGATTACCACACACACATCTTTTTCCCTCTTTTCCCTTTTTCCTTGTCATGTAGGTATGTTCACTCACTCCATCATTCTTCCTCTGCAGACAAAATCAGTCAGATCATTCTTCTTCACTTAATAATACTGAACACCTAATCACTTGCACATCATTCTTGTTGTGTTGACAATACATTCATACTTGCACTGATCTGTAGGCAATATCACTCACACACTCATTCTTCTTTAAACAAACTGCCTATCTATCTATGACCTGACGCCGTAATCCCGTAAGGGGTGGCCATAAACAAATCTTCTCCATGTCGCCCTTGCCCTGTTCCCCGACATTTCACTGCCCTGCTCCCTACTCCACCCCTCCATCTCATCCTTGGCCTCCCCCTCCATCACCCCCCCTCCACCTCACTCACATAGCCTACACTCTCCTAGCTAGTCTCTCTCTCCATCCTGTTCTCATGGCCAAACAGACTCACTTCATTCTTATTCTGCTGACAATATTTACACGTCATTCTTACAGCGTTGACAATATAAACATTCTTTTAGTAATATTCTCTAGACAATATCAGAACTAATCATGTTTCATCTCTAGACAGATTATTTCACTGCCAATATTCCTTAGTCTAGACCAGTTCACAGCCAGTCCTTCATGTTATCAGGCCAAATACACTGACTTTATCAGTATTGCTGTATACACTAATTCACTCACACTCCATACTCATCATGCACACAGTTGCACATCAATCATTCTTATTCATCATCATAATCATTATCATCATCATCATCACCATCATCATCATCATCATCATCATCATTATCATCATCATCATCATCATCATCATCATCACCATCATCATCATCATCACCATCATCATCGCCATCATCATCATCATCATTATCATCACCACTATCATCATCATCATCATCATCATCATCACCATCATCATCATCGTCATTATCATCATCATCATCACCACTATCATCATCATCATCATCACCATCATCTTCATCGTCATTATCATCATCATCATCACCACTATCATCATCATCATCATCACCATCATCATCACCATCATCATCATCATCATCATTATCATCATCATCATCATCATCATCATCACCATCATCATCATCATCATCACCATCATCATCGCCATCATCATTATCATCACCACTATCATCATCATCATCATCATCATCATCTCTCAGTTTTAAAAAGTAATTTGTTGTTTGTCTGTTACTTAGTTGTGTTCAAAGCAGCCTTACCCACTCCATTTATTTACTGTGGCAAATAAGGTGATGATGATTATGATGATGATGATGATGATGGTGGTGGTGGTGGTGGTGGTGGTGGTGGTGGTGGTGATATTTTGTGGAAATTGTTTAAATCGTACCACCCTTTGCATGCCTTTTTATTTTTATTATTATTATGGAAGCTATTTACTACGCTGGGTGGTAACCATATAACCAACTTATGACACCATCCACTCACTCGATGTAATGCTGCTCTCGGGTGTCTGCCCTTTCCTCTCCTTCCTTCCTTTCCTTTCGTCCTCCTCTGCCTTTTTTCCTTCATTCTTTCCACTTCCTCATTCCTACAGGTGACTTTACACTCCCTCTTCTGTCTTTCTTTCCTTCATTCCTTCCTCTTCCTTCTGCCTATGGGCAACTCTACACTGAGTGACAAGCCAAATGGTTTCCTGTACACCAGGAAACCATTTACAACGCTGGGTGGTAACCATGTAGCCAAATTATGGCGCCTGGTGGTTTAGTGGGTAATCACGGCGCTCCAATCGGATTGAGCCTGTGTAGGTTTATATCCAAGGGATGGTTGGGGTTTATTGCTCACGTAATACCATTCAGGGATGAGTGAGGCTGGTCACTCTCATTTTAAATGTCAGGACCAACTTGCCTAGCCCCGGGTTCCAACGCTTCTCGTGGGGCAACACGGGATTAGATGATGATGATGATGATGATGATGGTGGTGGTGGTGGTGGTGGTTGTGGTGGTGGTGGGTTCAGGCGGCAGTGCAGCACCTCAGCCTTGTCACTGTAGTATTGTTGATATAACTACACACTGTCAGCTACATGTGCAGTTACTACAGCACATCTCCACAGGCATTTTTCACTACAGTTCAAAATACCTTAACACCTTTTTTGTGTATTGAGTGCATGGAGAGAGAGAGACACTAACGAAGACAGTGTATGTCAGCGAGATGGACTGGGATAGAGGGAGGGGGAAGCCGAGGATGAGATGGAGGGATGGAGTGGAGAGGTATATGAAAGAGGGGGGTGTGGGAGCTGGGACCAGGGCAATGTTTTGCGGGGGACAGGGCGACATGGAGGCGATTTGTTTGTGGCCACCCCTTGCGGGATTAAGGCGTCTGGTAATAGATAGATAGACTGATAGACAGAGTGGGGTCAGATCAGTTTATCAGGCATATAATGTGGTGTTGGTCAGCCATACACGTCAGTTGGCCTTCACCACCTGTGTGATGTGCTGTGGATGTGTACACTGGCCCACCCATGTGACATACTGCTGTGTGTAAGTTTGTTACATACATACTTACTGGTACATACATACATACATATATACTGGTGTGAATGTGTACACTTGCCCTCCCATGTGACATACTGCTGTGTGCAAGTTTGTTACATACATACATACATACATATATACATATATACTGGTGTGAATGTGTACACTGGCCCACCCATGTGACATACTGCTGTGTGCAAGTTTGTTACATATATACTTACTGGTACATACATACATACATACTTACTGGTACAGTCCAGGTCATAAAAGATCCTCCATCGTCCAGTCCCCCGTGTCTCAGGCTGCCTCATTTATGCGTGGCAAGTCAGCGGAGCAAGAGGGGCTGAGAGGGAGGGGCCAAAAGGAGAAGGGGAAGGTGGGTGGGGGGTGAGTGATGGAGTGCGGGTGGAGTGAGGGAGGGGAGGGAGGGGAGGGAGTATGAATGCGAAGTGCTGGTCACATTATTTGTCTATTTTCTTTCATTCAAGGCATGATATAAAGGAGTTAATATTACGTAGATAATACTGCATTACATCTTGTATAGCGACGTCAGATAACAAGCTTTAGAGAGGTGGTGATATCAAGGACTGCCTCGTGAGAGAAATATAGTGACGTGTCAGATCAATTATTAGTGCGGAACCAGATATTTGTGTTTATCCGTGTATTTTGACTTGGGACGCAGAATGGAATCTGGATGACTTTGACTTTTGTAATGCTTAATTAAGAATTGTCCTTTACCCTGACATGTGATTAATTTTGGAACTAAATATCCTATGCAACCTTTGATATGGCTGTGTCCACAGTAAATATGATCAGCCTCTCGGTATACACTCCCTCTATACAGTCACCATCACCACCAGATAATTGTGCATAAAAGATAAATAAATTTGATGTCTGTGCACATGGCTGGATATAATTACGGTATCTCATAAAACGGTAGTCCATCATCCATCATCCAATCCCCATGAGGAGCGTAGGAGCCCGAGGCTAGGCAGTTGGTCTCGACATTTAATATGAGAGGACCAGCCTCACTCATCCCTGAGTGGCATTACATGAGCAATCAGCCCCAACCACCCCTTGGATATAAACCTTCACCGGCTCAATCAGATTGGAGCACAAGAATTACACATTAAACCACCAGGTGCCAAAATTTGGTTATATGGTTACCACCCAGCGTAGTAAACAGTTTCCTGGTGTACAGGAAACCATTTGGCTTGTCACTCAGTGTAGAGTCACCCACAGGCAGAAGGAAGACGAAAGAATGAAGGAAAGAAAGACAGAAGAGGGAGTGTAAAGTTACCCGTAGGCAGAAGGACAAGGAAAGAATGAAGGAAAGAAAGACAGAAGAGGATGGAAGGAAAGAAGGATGGTGGAGAGGAAAGGGCAGACACCTGACAGCAGCTCTACATCCATCAAGTGAGTGGATGGTGAGCGCCCCCACCTACCACGAATAAAATGTTAGAAGGAAAATAAAACAAAATCCTACCCAGACTCCCAAAATATATCTATGTCAATGTTTACCGACATTGGTAAAGCCAAAGCGACAAGGAAAGCCTTAGTAAGTTGTCCAGTGGCCTCCTGCCTCTTAATAACATGATGCAGTCTTGGCGGCAGCGAGGAAACAATGTTGTTGATGGTTTACTGGTTTCGTCTGAACAACTGCCACTCGTCCCTGGTGTGCTGCAGGAGGCGGGCCTGTGTCCTCTGGTTCGCTGGCTCCCACGCGTTGACAGTCTGGGCCCACACAGTCTCGATGGCTCTGTATTAATGTTTGATCTGTCATGTCAGTATATTTCTCTCACGAACCTGCAATTGATATCACCACCTATCTAAAGCTTGTTATCAGACGCCGCTATACAAGATATAATGCAGCACTGTCTACCGATTATTAACACTTTTATTATTCCTTGAATGAAAGAAAATAGACAAATAATGTGACCATCATCTACTTCGCATTTCATTCTCCCTCCCCTATCTCATCCCCTCCCCTCCCTTACTCCACCCTCGCACATCACTCGTCCCCCCACCCACCTGCCCTTCTCTCTCTGGCCCCTCCCTCTCAGCCCCTCTTATTCCACTGTGACTTGCCGCGCATAAAGGAGGCAGCCTGAGGCACAGGGTACCGAATGATAGGTGATTATTTATGACCACGACTATACAGTACATACATATGTCAGGACTCCATATTATAAATACAAATCATAACAGAAAGCATGATGGATAGATAGACAGATAGATAGACAGCACCAGACAAGGTGTGGGAACGGGATATTAGCTTGTAACTCTTTAAGTGAAGGAATGTTGATCGTGCACAGGAAGCAGTACATACACACAGACATACAGTGTTCTAGAAGCTTCCACGACAGTAGAGCACACGTGACACGACCCCTGTTACACCAGAATGTAGGAATCTGAGTTCAGAAGGAGACTGGCCATAGAACCGGCAGGTAGCAGGGAGAAGGAGGCTGGCAACATGGGCGACAGGGTGGAAGAGAGAGAGCGAGCGAGACAGGAAGGTAGCTGGCGGGACTCTAAACTTCCCTGGTGTGTGAGAGACTTTGTTAATATTTCCAAGACAAATAAAAATAGTCCCATACTAATCTTTACCTCTCCTGTCGTTGCATGACAGATGGGAACCAAGATTATCTACTTACAAAACTACTCACGTATAACAACCGCTCGTCCACGAGTCTAATATATGCATAACAGATCTACAAAACATCACTACAAGAAGCTACGAAGCTTCTGTAAGACATACACATATACTGGTACTTACATGCACACACACATACATACATACATACATTAATACCGTACGTACATTCTGTCTGTCTATCTATAGCTAGACGCCTTAATCCCGTAAGGAGTGGCCACAGACAAATCGCCTCCATGTTACCCTACCCCTGCCATTACACTGCCCTCCCCCCAGCTCACCCCCCTCTCTCTCTCTCTCTCCTATACCTCGCTACTCCATACCTCCATCTCATCATACATCATCATCATCATCATCATCATTATCCGGACCTCTTTTCCCACCCTAGGGCAGGGTGAGGAGTAGCAACGTCAAGTCAGCCCAAATTTGCCCAATCCAGTGGGCCACGCTTCCATTCACTCATCATTCAAGCTCCCGGAATCCTGGCACTATCTGACTTTCATTACAAAGACCGACTACTGACTGCCGTCTGCTGTTCAATGAATATAAGTGGCCT
Source organism: Coenobita brevimanus (assembly GCF_032717465.1). Lineage (NCBI taxonomy): Eukaryota > Metazoa > Arthropoda > Malacostraca > Decapoda > Coenobitidae > Coenobita > Coenobita brevimanus. Next base: position 197,580 of record NW_027642947.1, read on the forward strand.
AGTTGCCACACAGGGTATATTGGCAGCCCAATATAAGTGGCCTAGTTGCCACACAGGGTATATTGGCAGCCCAATATAAGTGGCCTAGTTGCCACACAGGGTATATTGGCAGCCCAATATAAGTGGCCTAGTTGCCACACAGGGTATATTGGCAGCACAATATAAGTGGCCTAGTTGCCACACAGGGTATACTGGCAGCACAACACCAGCCTTCAAGCTGAGGGTTGACCAGCACAGAGGTCAGTGGAGCAGGTCAGGTCTGCCTATGGGTGACCCTCCTCACTCACCGGTAAGGGAACATTGATTTAACTGTAATACTTGTGTTGATGCCAAGACTTCCTGTATAACAGACACATGTATCAGTAAGAATACTGGAATCCATTGATATTTATCAACGCCAACCGCCCTAAACAATTTCTGTGTAATAGACCCATGTACCAGTAAGAATACTGGAATCCATTGATATTTATCAACGCCAACCGCCCTAAACAATTTCTGTGTAATAGACCCATGTACCAGTAAGAATACTGGAATCCATTGATATTTATCAACGCCAACCGCCCTAAACAATTTCTGTGTAATAGACCCATGTACCTGTAAGAATACTGGAATCCATTGATATTTATCAACGCCAACCGGCCTAAACAATGGTCTGTCTGCTGTGCCTCTGAATATATTGTGCAACTACGTCCACCCTGTAATTTACATGACGTTTTTTCCTTTTTTATATAAGTGCGATGAGTTCCAGCTCAAATAGTTCTTTTAGCCATTGATTTACCTTACAGGTCATTTGTATCTTTTTAGATCCACTGAAGATGACATAGATGAATATGTGGAAACGTCTGGGGATAATAGACTTGTTACACATGTTTGGAAAAGTCCAAATTTTTTGGTGGTAGAAAATTGTAAAGAAAAGAGAAATTTGTACATATACTCTGTTGACTTGAAGTAGGTGCACAAATCCCATCTCCAACTTAAATATATATACTGAGCTTAACACTGGAATATGGTGCTAGTCACAAAGAAGTGCTGTGAAAGGCATGTTGTCTTGGTATTGTATTATTCTGCCATTGAGCTACAGGAAGTAAGCTACATAAGGACAAAAATCACGGCCAAGTTAAAATGAACGCACTGTAGTTGTATTACAAGTGTGGCTTAGTTTGTGAAGGAGGGAATGGTGAACAAATGTGTGGCTCACTTCACTGGCCACTCTATGGGTAGTTCTGCCAGCTTTGTATTTTCCTTTTTCACTGTGTGGATGATGCCCAGCCCAGTAAATGTACTGGATGCAGTGGTTAGCATGATGATGATGATGATGATAGACGGTTATTAGGTGATTTTTATGATATTGTTGATGGTGATCAAAATAATGGCGATGGTGATGATGACTGTGCAAATCTTCCCTACCCTACCCTACCCTTACTTACCCTAACCTATCACAGTTAACCCTGCCTTCCCCTCTCCTGCCCCAGTCTAACCCATGCAAATCTACCCTACCCTACCCTACCCTTACTTACCTTAACCTATCATAGTTAACCCTGCCTTACCCTCTCCTGCCCTAGTCTAACCCATGCAAGTCTACCCTACCCTACCCTACCCTACCCTACTACCCTACCCTACCTTACCTTGTGTTACCATACTCTGCCCTATGTAACTCTTCTGTACCCTACCCCGCCTTGCCAGATTCTGCCTTACTCTATCCTGTGTTGCCAACTCTGCCCTGCCTTACCCTATGTTGCCATATTCTACCCTACACTACCCAACCCTGTCCTGCCTTACCCAAACCTACCCTACAGTACCCTACCCTGTCCTGCCTTACCCAAACCTACCCTACAGTACCCTACCCTGTCCTGCCTTACCCAAACCTACCCTACAGTACCCTACCCTGTCCTGCCTTACCCAAACCTACCCTACAGTACCCTACCCTGTCCTGCCTTACCCAAACCTACCCTACAGTACCCTACCCTGTCCTGCCTTACCCAAACCTACCCTATAGTACCCTACCCTGTCCTGCCTTACCCAAACCTACCCTACAGTACCCTACCCTGTCCTGCCTTACCCAAACCTACCCTATAGTACCCTACCCTGTCCTGCCTTACCCAAACCTACCCTACAGTACCCTACCCTGTCCTGCCTTACCCAAACCTACCCTACAGTACCCTACCCTGTCCTGCCTTACCCAAACCTACCCTACAGTACCCTACCCTGTCCTGCCTTACCCAAACCTACCCTACAGTACCCCTACTGTCCTGCCTTACCCAAACCTACCCGACAGTACGATACCCTGTCCTGCCTTACCCAAACCTACCCTACAGTACCCTACCCTGTCCTGCCTTACCCAAACCTACCCTACAGTACCCTACCCTGTCCTGCCTTACCCAAACCTACCCTA